>NW_025544814.1:0-43305 GCF_000150115.1 Histoplasma capsulatum G186AR | reverse complement strand
GCAGTTAGGGCCGTAAATATGATTAAAGGTGAATCGAGGAGGATAAAGCGTGACTGGGTAACAAGACCGTTCTCTTTTTGAGGCACAGAGGCGTCAGTCAATATTATGGGGTTCGCGGCGTAGAAAATCAAGTTTTTAGGCCTTACCAAACGTAACAAGAAGCGCGCCCATAGAAGCTGTGGATGTTCGGCACCCGTATGCCTTCAACGTAAGAAACATGGTTGGGACAGCCATAATACCCATTATTGCGGGCAGCATACGCATAGCTACGTATGGAACCCCGGGCTCCAAATAGTCCTTCCCGATTTCCTTGAAGTCGAAGTCACCGCGAAATCCAGCCAGGTATCCGACAAGGGCGATGAGCATTTTCGCGAGCGGGGGATGTACGTCCATGAAAAACTTTCCATTGATATATTTGGTCGCAAATCCACCGAAGCTGATGACATATTAAGCCAAATCTTAGTATCTATGTCAATTGACAGAGTCGGGGCAAGGGTGGCGACGTACTGCACTTCATCGAATACCACACTTGTTGGCTGGTAGATCCTGAACAGCCGGACCACAACGGATACAGCCGTCAACAACAACACAATTTTATAATCTGAAACTGGCAACTGAAGTACATCATAATCCGAAATCCCTTCAGAGCTGTAGTCGAGCTTTTTCGACGCCGCAGCTTTTTTCCGATTCCTATGACCAGGGGATCGGGATGGCGAACGACCGTTACGGTTCTGGGGCTTCACCTCCAGCCCACCTTTGGCAGGCTTGGAGGCCATATTTGGAGGAAAAGAGAAAAAAGAAGAGAAGAGGGATTAAATAGATTATATGCCAGCCACCCTTGTTTCAAGAAACTCGTAGTAAAACGATGAAAAAAAGAGTGATATTTGACACAGCAAACGTTGAGTTCATCGAGTGAGGAAGAGAAGGGCCCCGGCGCGGGAACAGAGGCGTCTCCGTCGCGGAAATAAACTAGTAATTAACGAAAGTAGGGAAAAGGGCAGGAGTGTCTACATCCCACAGAAAGAAAAGTGAAGTGGAATGTCTGAATTTTCCAGACGCTGCTTCACAGGCTGGGTGGGAATTCAGGAGTAGCCTACCACTCCTCAGTTGTTTGAGGCCAGATGTTTTGCCGCTAAACAAGGGCTGAACATTGAAGCGACCAATTGGAGCATTTCGAAGCACATGCAAGAACATGGTTCTGCGTCTACACAAAAAGAAATACAGTACACGGGGGTAAAATCAATTGTGCCTCTATGGGAATAGAATCCTACAATACGTACAATATCCTCGCTTCGGAATTCCTTTGGTTATCTGCGGCTCTGACCCTTCAATTGCCCAGGGGCCAACTGCCTGTTTGGGACTAGATCGCAGTTTATAATCACGTGAGCAGAGCCTCCATCTGGTATCTCCTTCGCCGCAACAAGGTCGGAGTTGGCAGACACTCTCTGCCAGCAACAGCTGTACTGCCCATCATGGCCCCGTCCGTGACAAACGGATCAGTTGCGACACCGCCAGGCTTACCCGAAGAAGTCAGCAAGCCTCCCGAGGACATTGTTCTGCCTCCGAAAGATATTAGAAGTCAGTAGCTCCCGCTTAGCGTGTCAAAGTCAAAACCTCTTATGGTTGTGATCGTGGAACTGATAAAATTTCTAGCCATTATCGAGAAGACCGCCGGGTTTGTAGCGCGTAATGGTCCTGTTTTTGAAGGTAGAATCTTCCAATTCCGACTGTTATTCCACTATAGGATGCTGATTTTTGGCTCTTTTCTTTTATCAGATCGAGTCCGCGACAAAGAAAGATCTAATCCGAAATTCTCATTTTTGAATCCGAGTGATGCCTATGCTGCATTTTACTCATGGCGACTTAGCGAAATCAAGGCGGGTAGGGGGACTGCAATTTCTGCTGGCCGGGCTGGGGAACCAGTGGCTGCACCAGAACCCGAAAAGCCGAAGGGCCCGGCTCAGCCCCCAGAATTTCATTACTCTGCGCGTATGCCGAATATCAATGCTCTGGATCTTGAAGTAGTCAAACTGACTGCCCTATTCGTCGCCAAGCGAGGGAAATCGTTTATGACCGCCTTGTCCCAGCGCGAAACGAGAAACTTCCAGTTTGACTTTCTTCGGCCACAGCATAGCCTCTACCAGTTCTTCACCCGGCTTGTTGACCAATACACATCCCTTCTTCAAGTCGATGAGTCGGATGGTTCTAATTCAATGTCGAGCCGAATAGCGGAACTAGAAAGGAATGTGAAAGACAAGTATCATATCCTCGATCGGGCAAAACAACGCGCCGAGTGGGTTAAATTCCAGCAGCAACAGAAGCAAAAGAAGGAGGAGCAGGAGGAGCAAGAACGGATTGCATATGCCCAAATCGACTGGCATGATTTTGTAGTGGTGGAAACGGTTCTTTTCACAGAGGCGGACGACCAGGCTGAACTCCCACTCCCAACAACGTTGAACGATCTACAGACTGCCTCCCTAGAACAAAAGGCAATGATGTCTCTACAACCGCACGACAGACGAATCGAGGAAGCAATGCCCACAGATGAAGAGACAACATACTACGACGCCTATCCACGTTCGCAAGACGTCTCATCCCCAGCCCCACAGCACACTATCCCAGTTCCTGTCACAACAGAGCACCAACAGCCGTCCCCCTTCGCCCCCAAATCCCCTACGCCTATCTCAACCCCTACAACCCCGATGACCGCCCCCTATGTCTCTGAAGAAGAAGATCGCATCCGCGAACGCCAGCAAGAACGCGAACAGGCACAATCAGCGCAGGCTGCTGCGCGCGCCATACCCACGCCGCCTCCAGGCTCCACCCAACAACCCATGCGCATCCGCGCCGACTACGTGCCCCGCGCCCAAGCCAAACGCCTAAACACTACCGCCGCCCCAACAACCCTCTGTCCCAACTGCCGCCAGCAAATCCCCATCAACGAAATCGACCATCACATGCGTATCGAGCTGCAGGATCCGCGTTGGAAGGAGCAACGCGCAAAGGCCGAAGCCCGCTACGCAACTACAAACCTCTCCACCGCAGATGTTTTCAATAACCTCAAGCGTCTGGCTAGTCAACGGACGGACGTGTTCGACCCATCTCTCAGCGCGGTGGACAGCCCGGGAGCCACCGCTGGCAGTGGTGGCCAGGAGGATAATGGCAGCGGCTCACTGGATCCAGACGAGGAAGCGAGACGCAAGCGCGCCGCGACAGGTATGGGGATTGGTGGAATGCCACCCGGTGTGCCTGGTTATGAGCTGGCGCCGGGCCAGAGTCAAGCGCCTGATGGGAAAGCCCAAACCCAAGGCCCACATATCCCCGGGCATCCACCACCTGGCGGTCCGCCGCCTCCAGGACAGACTGTTAATATTGAAGAGCAGATTAGACATATTCATCAGAAATTTAAGCAGTGACCTTCCAAAAAAAAAAAAAAAGAAAGAAAGAAAATTAAAAAAACAAGCTTATGGGAAAAGTGAGGGCATGGATACAAAATGTACTGTACTGCGCAGAACGATTTTTTTTCGACCCTCCTCCTTTTACATCATTACTCGCGTTGGTTCATTTTATTTGCCATTTTACTTTCCTTGACTGGAGCTTCTATTTTGATTTTATTTCATCATTGTATTATTCATGCGGTTGTTACGGAGTGTGAACTACGGTGTCATAATTTGGGGAACTATCTATCTTATTTATTACAGCGGAATAGGATATATCCATCCATCCCTATATACCTGATTCTTTTCCCGCCCCCAGGGCCAAATGAAATGCATCGCCGCAAAGTTCACTTCATGTATTCCAATTTTGATCACAAGAATCACCATGCAAGATCTTACTTATGTCACAAAGCTCAAACACCAAGAGATCAAGGCAGAAATTACGTATAACGCTTGAATTACTCACTGATTAAATATTGCGTTTCCTGTCCTGCTTCATGCCTGCCCAACCACACGCGAGTAATCAATCCACATCCAACTCTAATTTCTATAACAATTGAGAGTCCGAAAGCAAGCTTGAGGCCTTCGGTGGAAACAAAAGAGGAGTTGAAAAAAAAAATACACAAGATGAACTAATCCCATCCCAATAACGAAACAAACCCTGTCCCTAAACCGAATTAACAAAAAAGTTAAAACCAAAACGGAAATAAGAGGACCGAAAGGGGTAGGTAAATGTCCAGTTATGCACAAAGGTTATAGCACTTTTTTGAGGATAAAAAAAAGAAAAGAGAACCAAAAAAACAAGAAAGAGGAAAAAACAAGAATCAAAGATTGGGCAAGAAAGCAGACATGATGAAATCATCCACTTTACGCCAAGGAAATAATACTGACAGAAAAGAAAGATGGTTAGTTAGACTAAAAAGGGATTACAAGATGGTATCTTGGAAATCACATAGTGGTTGAAAAGAAGAGAAAAAAGCAATCTGAATATGGCAAAAGTTGGCTGGAAAATAGCGTGAGTAGGAGACAATTACCTGCTCCTGCATATCGATATTGGCTAGTCCTTGTCTGTAACCATTCCAAATCAAGAAAGGCAGGAGGAAAATTGATCTGGAGAATAGGAGGCGTATCACATAGGTGGAAAATGGTCGTGAAGAACGGCTAAGCGGCGACAGAAAAATAGAGTTTGGAGAGTAAAAACGGAAGCGAAAGTAGTTATATTAACGAAAGATTCCGGAAGTAAGAGCAAAAAAGTGTGCTCCAAGTGATGCGTGGTCGTAGTTGATGTCTTTATAACAAAATGACGAAAAATATCGAGTAGATGAGATATGTCTGCCCATAACTAACTTATTTTGGGAGCAGACTGATATGGTTGAAAATGGCGCATACTGGCTTCTATCATATTTTCGCGGAAAACTTGAGATTGAAACGGGACGCAGGAGAAGTACTGGTAGGATAGGAACGGGGAAATCGAAAATCGCCAAGGAAAGGATTAGAGATGCCATTTAGCCAGCCAGTCAGAGGTGACAACAAAACCTCTGCATGCGGGAGTAAGAAAAGAGGCAATCGTGTGCTGGCGCGACAAAAAAGCTGAGTGTGACCAGTATATATATTATATGTGCAAGTAACGATACAGCGCCCTGCGCTCGAAGAATCGAAGAAACGGCTCCAGCCAGCTACTATTAAATGGGTATAGTCAAAGGACAGCGCAGGAAAAAAAATTGATAGCGAGTTCGGTTCCAATTCAGTACATTCTCTCTTTAGGTTTGATAGCAGAGGCGAGTACACGCTCAGAGCTCTGTTTTGTTAGGCATCGTAACTTTTAATTGCGGATCCAATCCAGCACTATTGTTCGATGGTGCCATTGGCCTGGAAGAATCCGATTCGTGTAGTTGGAAAATTTTCGTGTCAATGTTAGCCTTGGCTGTTGGTTTGCTCAAAGAAAGCCTTTGAACAGGAAGTTCATTTTCATTAGCATTAGTTGGGAAGTTTGTTAAACCAATTCCAATTCCGGAGTCGGGGTTGTTAATCCCATCAGGTCCGTCGGACTCTCGGGCTTGAAATGCATTCATTCTCACTTGAGAGGTACAATTTGCGACTGCGTTTAGATCAGGCGCAAAGGGATCTTCCACAGACACCGTTTTATCTTCGCACTTTTGGTAAGCCGTATCAATACTGGGAGCAGAACTATCCTTCTCGGGGCATTTCGACTGAAGGAAAGCAGGAACGACTCCTCCCCCTATCCGAGCCCAGAACATTCGTTCTCGGAGGCGGATAGTCTCCTCCCATGCTTCCTTTTCGTCCTCTTCATCCAAAATGCGAACGTGGCCGTCCACGATGAGTCGTAGATACCCAACGAAATCGCAGCAAGATCTGAGCCTTTCCAAGCATATCGTACACATCGGGTAGCGTTGAGCATTTTCGTTGTCTGAGGTACGGAAACGATGAGTTCGTGCATTCTCCCCTCCTTTTCTCGCTTCACCGCAGAGCGCACATGGGAATGAGTATTTCGCAGCAACAGCAGGTATATATTCAACGACAAGAGCTCCTTCACATATGCTACTCAGAACCGTACGACGGGTTAACCACGATATTCCGGGTGCAGCATCTAGCCTGAGCGTGGGTTCAATATCCTCGGCAAGTGCTCTTTTGTAGAATCGGCTTTCCTTTAAAACAGCTGCGTGCGATTCTCGAGGCGGCGAATTACTGTTAGGAGAACCGGGAAAGCCCGGGAGAGACATTGCCGAACCATTGGAATACGAGTGTTTGTGTTCGCTTTCCTTATTGCCTGTGAAATTGCCGAATCCCATAACATTCAATCCTCCATATGATCCACTCCCAATTCTACTTGACGGCTTAGAGCTTCTAGCTAGATGGATCATCGCACGGAAATCCTCGAAAGATTGGATATCGGTTCGACAGACCGGTTTCATTAAGTGTGAGTAACTTGTTGAGGGGGCTGGGCATATTTCACCCGAGCCAGGGGCGGTAGGTGTGAGGTTCATCGCCTCCAAAAGGCGATCTATGGTACTAACATGTTGATGTGTTGTGCCTGGAGAAGAAGGTGTAGTGGAAGCATCCGTTCGACTGCGAATCTCGTCCTGATCAGTATTCATATTCTGTATGACGACCTTCAACTCGCTCAGTTGCTCCTGCTGAGAGGCAAGAAGTATTTCGTTATCTTTAATTTGCGCTCGAAGCTGTTCATTTCGCCGCTCAACAATCTCTCGTTCTAATTGTGCGGCGGCTACCATCTGCAATACAAAAGCTAGTTAGTGTTATGGAAAACCGGGATCCAGCAGGGAGATATTAGTCCTACCTTATTAGCTTCCTCAAACAACGCTGCTGTTAGATTTTCGAGCTCCAGTTCAATTGCCTTTTTTTCCTTTTCAATAGTTGCACGCTGAGTTCTTTGTTCAGCAGCTTCATCCTTCAGCTTCGCCCACTCGGTTTCCACATCCACTCTCCTCATTAGGACCCCATTAGTGATATCTGCCTCATATTGACGGGTTTGTTCCTCCAGTTGTCCAATCCTTATGAGCGCTTGTTCCAACTCCTGGCGTGTGGCTGCCAGAGTATCATCTAAGATAGTCTGGCTGTTAAGGGCTTGGATGAGCTTGTCGCTGAGATTTGCGACCTCACTGCTCAAATCTGGGTGGTGTGGTGACGAAGCCGAAGTCGATAAATCTGACGTGCTGCCAACTCGAGGGTCGCGCAGGGTAGAAAGGGAATGTTCGGAGGGTCCTTCAAGAGCAGCACGGGAAACTCCGTGAACGCCGGATGCCGCTATTATATCCGCCAGCGCATTTGTTGACTTGGACTTGGGGATTTTCCTGTTTGGAGAAATAGATCTGACATCCGCGGAGTTTGTGCGTAGTTTCTGCACGGGGTCGGTAGAAGTGGAGGAGGTTCGGAGGGCCGGATAGCCCCATCCGTGGATGGAAATCAATCTGATACCCATTTATCAGCAGTGTATCAATCAAGATATCAATCAACCATATTTCCCAGCTGATAGCAGCCTTCATCTTTATATATCCATGTGGAGTCAGTCTTACTCGGCCATGTTTGTTCACCACCAACCGATCGTAGCCCCAGCAAGCCGCAAAGGGCTAGAGTCTGGATCGTTGGATCACCAAGGAACAAAGCAAGTTGGAGGTGGGGATTCAGGATCCGTGGACACGTTGAGCCACTGAGGCCGGCATTGGAATATTTTCAAACAAGACGAAAAGCTCGGTACAATGGCCTGGTTACAGATATGTGCCTTCCCCACGGCGTCGGTGCAGGAGGGGGTGTGAGGTGGTCGAGAAGCACAAAGGAGAAGTCAAACACCCGCGGCTAGCTCTTCTTAGTAGCATTGGCAGTAGAATGGAACAGGGAAGCAAGGGAGCGAGCTGTTGGGTTAGTTTGCAACCAACACGCCAGCCACACAGACTTTCCAGCACTTTTCCCAGGCACCCTGCTTCTTAACTGCGGGGATATCTGGATGGTGATGGGGAGGTTTGGTTGAAGACGAAGCGGATGCAGATGAATCCTGGCAATGACTCCTTGGCAATCCGAAGCCGAATTTGCCTCTTTGGGCGGATCTTGAGGCCATCAACCTTCTTGCCTGATCCGGCAAGATAAGCCGAATACGATGACTCAGCAGGGTCCGCCACGGATCAGGTGACCTGCACGGCCATCTACGGTTCTTCAGCCGCCTCCGCACCAGAACAAAGAACCGGAACGACAAACAACCAACAACACAGTATCAAGCACGATCCCGCCCCAGACGGACTGCACCTAACTTTCACCATTACCCACCATCAGTATATTTGATCCCGTTCCATGCATGGTTTGCTGCGGCATGGTGATAGCCGAATTTACTTTCATGCCCGCGGTTCAGGCTTGACGTGTTCGTGCGGAACGGAAACTGAACTACGTAGTAGATCTCGGGTATTCACCATATATCCTTACCCGCTGGTTATCGAAGCTCCAGGCTCAGCGGAGTGTATGAGATACGGCAAGGATAATCAAATAGGATCATTTATGTGGCTGAAAGGATATCAAAACCTGAAATAGCTATTCGCTCTGGCTGTTACGTTTCCATAAACAATGACGCTGCATATTATATATGCAGCATATCGTGTGGAGAAATACCAAGGAAAACACAACATTTCATTCCCGTTTGGGATCTTCCCGTTGATTGCGTCTGCGGGTGGGATCTTTGTAAAACACAATATGGTGACAGAACTGTACCTCAAGGCTATCCAACGATTCTAACTCTTAACATACAATTCGGTTGAATAATTCCCACTGTTGACCACTCTCCATCAAATAGGGAGTGCTGACGCCTGAGTCCTAATCAACTCGCAGGCTTGTTTATGGGCAAACCATTAAAATATTCCAGTGATTGCATCTGCTGCTGTATTAGAGATTACCAAGTCCAATTAACCAATGGTCCATGGGCCAAGGTGGAAATTTGGCCAAGCTCAATCAACCCCTTCTCCCAAAAAAAAGAAAAAGAAAAAGAAAAGAAAAAGAAATCTACGATATTCTATTGTTCAATTTGCCTCCAGATAACCTCATCCTCATCGTTTTCAACGCTATCACAAGGCATGACTTACTTGCTTTGAACAAAGGAACCGCCGTCGAAGACACAATTACTACATTCATTGAACAACCAAAAGTTCTCCTTGAATCTTTCAAGGGTCGATGAGAAGGGATTGGCTGTTTGAATCCCGTGATGTCCTCCCCAGCGGCCTTTCGCCACTGTTTCCAGATTTTGCCTGAAATATTCGCAAATATTGCTCCCCTCAGTTTCCCCCAACTCCGATTCCTCCCAATCCCTTTCAACTCCCTTCCTTTTCTTTCTGCCTTGTATCAGAGAACCCGGAGGATAGCAAATGGTGAGATTTGACGAATAGCTGCATCGCTCTTCTGGCATATGCCCTGAAATGACACACGACTCAGTAGCATGCCCGTGTCCAACTGAAATAGGATCAAGGATGGGAAATAGCGTCCTTCATATACTACACTCAAGACGGAGGTCCTAGGCCAGCACTTTGAATCGACCTCAGGAAAGAGTACAATTCTATGCCGAGTGTTGAAATGGCAGAGGGACTAATATTGGCAATGAGTACGTCTTTTGTCAAGCATGATTCGAGATGTCGTACAGGTCTCCCTGCCAACCGATCCGAAACCCATTCCAAGGCGTTTACCGATCCGATGAGGGCTTCAGTGACGTGCTCCCCTATTACATTTCGATGGTACTCAATGGTGGCCCCGTTGCTACAGTATTGATGTACCAACTTGTCGGTGTCCTCAATAGGGCTAATCTCATCCCTGACGGCCTTGTATATGAACAGCGGCATAGTCGGGGACCCGCGACGACCCATCTGCCCAGACCAGTCAAGCACAGTTGCGGGGACAGGCTCATATATCGACCGGTCACCATCAACAAAATAAGAGAAAACATCGTGGAATCTCCCGTCAATTCCCTGGATCTGACAATTGGTGGCATGTTTGAAAAATTCGTCCCTTTTGTTGGGCAGCATATTCTCATCCATCCAGTCAGTGAGGTTGGGATAGGCTTTGGCAGCGCCATAGAAGCCTCTAAATATGAGACCCGAAAATGTCCCTCTATTAATCGATTCTACGACGGAGGTGGTATTGACAATTGTGCCGCCTAAGGCGGCCCCTGAGAAATGTAACTCTGGCGCATATGATGGTTGAAGCTCTGCAGCCCACCCACCGGCAAATGCTCCTCCAGAATAGCCCCATATCACGTACCGGGCATCGGGAGCCAGCCCGATCTTGTGTCCCTCGTTGATCACTACGCGGACCGAGTCGAGCGTGGCATAGGCAGATTGCAGGCCGGCGATGAACTGAGCTTCCAGCCCTTCATAGTCAGTTATCATCACCCACCACCCTCGGTTCAGCGCGGCAGCTAACTAGAAATGGTCAAAGGGGAATTGTCAGTCAAACAACCACGACCAGTGAGTCAATGAGGACAAAATATTCTCTTACAAATATTCCCTCTGCGAATGTTGTACTATTTGGCATTAGGAGACCTAGGAGTCCGGCGCTCGAGGATCCAGGCCGCAGGGTATACGATGGACTGCAGTCTCCGTTCGCGGCATCATACGCCGCCTGGTAGACGAGTAGCTTCGATGAATCCGAATTGTGCGGGGCAATCAGAGTCGTTACAGCAGCGACCGCATTACCCAGACTGTCCGTGGTGCGGAAGAGGTACTGATATACCGCATCCACGGAGATTTCTTCCCCAAACGGTAGAAGAGGTTGTATCTTGCTTTCCAGTTGGCGAAATCGGATCAATTCTCCAGGCCTATATTTGCTGATGTCATCTGGCTCCACATACCAGCTATCCTGACTCGGGGGGAGGATTTTCGCAACACACCCTGAAACCACCAGGGCTGCAAGCAGTGGCAATTTAGAGAGCATCATGGAGTTAGAGGGAGATGACAGAATGATGAAAGCGTGGACCTCCAGCAGTGCTGGTTTACACTTTATTTATCCTCCCGTGTTGGGCAATCTTAGTACTTACCTTTATTATATATTTGCTTTTTACTTCTGGTCTCTTCTTTTTCAATTTCTTTATTCCTTTCTTTTTTTCAATCTGCTTTGTGTATGGAAAACTAGACAAGGTCATCCGCCGTGCTTTTCCTTCGATGTTCCTACCTTCCTGTTGAACAACCTTGTTTGCCATTGACTACTTGGAATCACCACTTCGCCCCTTCCAAACAACGGCAATCATCTTCCAAACGTCTGGCGATTTTCTTGTGACCTTGCCGAGGCCTGATCGGGTTGTCAGACTTTAGCAACAATATATTATAGCTAAGGAAATCTCAGTTCGGGAATCGGTAGGTTATTTTTAATAATTTTGTTATCGTTTAATTTCTATATAGATATATAGAATAAATATTTTCTTCCTTGATTCAGTCTATTGTTCAGTCCACTTTCATAGGCTATTATACGCTAGTAGCTACTGCTAAGTACTGACACATCACAGGCATTGGTTAGAGAGCTAACTATCTGATAACTAAAAAATCTCTGTATATCAAGCCGGGAAAATCAAAATGCAAAAGCTGCTGCCTGAAAATGCGTGGTGGCAGGTGAAGCAGGAAGGAACAAAGCAGGGAGGTAGGGATTCCTGGAGAGAAACATTCATGTTGAGCAAAACCATACAATAGCCAGACTCTCGCTTTGGCTTTGCTCACCACAATGGCTGGATCAAGGGAGCATGGCCTGTCATTGTATTTAGAAGACTTTGTGATGATCCTACAATGCAATCAGGATGCTGGTGTCGTGCTTCGATGCGCTCGAATAGGTTATTGTGGGCATTCCTGCCTTCATTTGCCTGGTTTGAACCATATTTGCGGATCCGTAGACATTCCCGGGAGATTCGTCGTAGCGTTTGAGTGTGCTGGCGGGGGGTGGTGATGAGAATGAGGATATATGCCGCAATTCAATTCAGCACTCCCATAACAAAAGGCTTGTGCATGGCTTCTCTCAAAATACTATGCTTTTCTGTCAGTCTGTAGTGTTATAACAGATACTCAGCTTATCGATTGAAATTACCTGGGTGTCGAATGTCTTTCATGTGTCACTAGCATTAAGCGACTTGCTTTTGTGTGAATGCTTATCCCAAAAAGAGGTTGCAGAATTTAAGCAATACCCGGTGTCAATGCACTTCAATTTTCAGGGACATTAAAGAACATTCCGAATCTGCATCCTGAACTGTGATTGCCGTAATAACAAATGAAAGCAACATACAAAATACAATACAAATGAAATCCAGAACTCAAACTGGTATGCTGATACTATTGAATTCTTGTTTTTCTGGGTTGGATGGCACAACATTTCTGAGACTTTGAAGATATTGAGCCACATGCTCTTGTTCGCCGTAGATTGCCCAACCACACGCTGTTCGACGGTAGGGATCTAAAATCCAAGGGTTTCCTCCTTTCCCCACAAGGAATTGCACGGAATCCAATTACCCGGCTAGTGCCGCGTAATGAAGTGGAGTACCAAGTCCCGCCCTACGGTTCATCGCGAAATCCTCAGGAGAATCCTGATCCAGCAACTTGTTGATATTCGAGGCATTTATCTCCGGGCATTTGTTGTAAATATATTCCAGAACTGCCAAGCTATCTGTGGTCTTGCGCATGGCTGCGTAGTGTAATAACTGGCCTGGGGAAGATGACCCCCCATTCTCGAAGAGTATCTCGATGACTTCAAGTGAACCCTCCAAAACAGCGAAGGACAATGGGGTACAGTCACGGACGTGACAGCGTTTGTTTGGATTGGCGCCATGCTTCAAAAACCATTCTAGAAGAGCTGTGTCGCCAAAGGTGTACCTAGGATACATCAATCATCAGACACAGTACAGGCTATCTGGCAAAACTCACACAATTGCTGAGGGTGTCTTTGTATCGACAGCGGCATTTATATTATATCCGTGATCAAGAAACAATTCGAGGACATTACGCAAGAGCAAAGTGTTCTAGAATCATTGGTGCCCCTTCGTCTAGCAATCTAGTGACACTATCGGTGTTGTCACCAGTAATGGCAATACGAAGTTCCTCATACTTGCAACGAAATCCAAGCGTAGACACTTAAAGATACTAGTACATTTAGGGCCTGTTCGGTGACCCCGTCCAGGGCTGTATAAGTCCATACAGTGCCAGCTATACAGACTTATACAGCTCTGTACGCACTAATCTGGCTGAAAAAGGTCTGCTGTTTGATAGATTTTGTGTATAACTCTATATAACTCACCAAGAGTGCCAAGCTGACTTCAAAATCCACTTTATAGAGTTCAACAGTGTAATTAGTTGAAAAAGTGGTAAATTTAAATCTAATCAAGTTAAATCTGTACTGTATATGCTGAAACAAGTCATGATTTGTGCTGACTCAATTCAGTGCTGACTGACTTGAAATCTGCAAATATCATTAAAAATCAAGAATTATGATGAGCAACAGTGACAATGCAACTCAGAAGACAATATGATAGTATCTATATTATAGACAACAATTAATCAGACTTGCTGCTGCAGAAGTGATTTGTCAGAGCATCTCAACTGTCTTATCTGACATATAATTCATATATTCTGATTCATTTTATGAATTTCAATTTACTACTCAGTTGTTGGATTCTATCTTTCATTCACTGTGTATTAAGAATATGACATGGATGAGTGTCAGTACATTCATTGCACTGATTGATTGGCTGAGAAGTAATACTGATATTTATGAATTTGAAGTAATACATGCTATAAAGATTGAGCAGAAGATTCTCATATTCTTGTATATTATAACACAGAGAATGAGCTATTGGAACACTGCAGAGATATTTCATCATTTATTAAACACAATATTCAAATAAGTACAAATAATAGAATACTCATCAAATTGATGTTATACTAATAACTTGTATAGAGTCTTTCATGAGGTTTTGAAATTGCTCTGCATACTCTATAAGCATTATATCAAGATGCTCAAATCCTCAATGAAATATAGCAAGAAAGCTCTTGATTCAAATTCATAATATTGACCTTTCTTCAAAGAATGTATTGAAGCTCTAGATGAGACTTATTTATCTATTTCTATTTCTTTGAATCAGCAATCTGTATGATGAAATTGAAAGAGATGAATATCTCAAAATATTCTCACTGTCTGTGATCACAATATGAACTTTGTATATATCTACTCTGAAATGAAAGAATCTTCTTATGATAGTAGAGTTCTTTCACAGATACAGAAAAGAGATCAATTTGAAATTATATTATCTGACTACTATTTTTTAGTAGATGCTGATTATTTACAGAAATTCAGCTTAATATTGATTTCATATTCAGAAGTTCAATATTATCTAAAGAAATGAGAAAAAGTAAATTCTCAATCTGTCAATACTTCAGAGCTATATAATCTTTGCTATGTGAGCTTGTGAGATGTAATTGAGTGTGTGTTTGAGATGTTTAAATGGTGATTTCAAATCTATAATTGATGTTGAGATGAATTCTCTATAACAACTCAAATTGATCTGGTTTTTGCATTAGCAGCAGTTCATAACTTTATAAATCACTATAAGAAAATAAATGAGCTTACTCAATATGATGAGAATTTTAATATTAAGAAGAAAAGAAGAGAAACAGTTTCTGCAGATGTTCAAGAGAATAGTGATGAAATGATGAAAAAATGAAATGATATTACTGAGCAGATGTGGAAGCAGTATAAGAAATATCTGAGTGAGAATTATAATAACACTTAAACAAGCTAGCTAGTCTCAATAAAGCAATCAAGTAGATTGAATACTTTTCACAGTAATATTGATATTTCAAACATCTTCTCACTTTCATTGCAGTAATATATGTATTTTATCAGTGTATTTGATGATATATAATACATGCTGTAATTTATCAATCAATAGAACTAACATATTTATCTAACCTTCTCATACAAAAAATGGTGATGTTTTATAACCATGTTATTCAATGTAAATACTGTTATTTTGATAATTTATCAAAGAAATCTCTTCATTCATTCTTTATTTTATTGATATTGTAGATACAAAGAAGCCTTCACTATTATTTTTTGCCACTAATTCCACAACTATTTCTGTCACTAATTCCACAACTACTTCTATCACTACTTCTATCATTATTTCTTCTTTATCTTACTACTTCTATTACTGCTCTTCTGAATTAAATAGAGTCAGTATAAAGCTTCATCAATTCTCTATTGACTCTGCACTATAATTAAGATAGAGATCTGATATATTTGAATCTCAAAAAAGCAATGATATCTTACTATATTGTGAATAAGAAATTTGATCATCAATCTTTCAATCCTCTGAAAGCAAATTCTGAATCTCATTTAAAAATAGTCTGATTGTTTGCTTGATATTATCTGACTGCTCAACTCTTAATTTAACTGTTGTAGATTCTCTTATAACTTCTCTCAGAGTATTAATACTGTTCTCAAATTTTTTTTTGAGTAATTGATTTTGAGTGTTTGTTTCAGTTGATATTCTCACAGATGATTGAGATGAGCTAGCAGAGCTTTGATAAGCTGCTTCAAGAGATTCTACAACAGATGTGAGTGTCAAAAAAAATGTGGATATAAATATCAATTTCTTCTCTGTTTCAACATTACTAGTATTTTCACTCATTATCTCTTCTCTTTTTCTTTGCTGATGAGTATGATATTCTATAGCATAATCATCTGTTGCCAATTGATCATCAAGCAGTTCTCTGATGAGTTCTGAATACACAGATTCTTGATATTGAAATTGTTGTATTTTCAGATATTGATTGAAATACACACTGATAATCTCAATATCATTGATAAATGTCATTTTTTCTTGACAGAATGACCACCCAGATATCTGTTGTTGATGCTTATATCACAATCTTCAAATTATTTTAATCTTCCACCATCAATTCTCATATATATCTTTGATAATAGATTGATGTGTATGCTGACTGACAGTATCAATAATTGAAGACCAAATAACACTTTTGTAATTACTGTTGTCTATCTTCAAACCTTGTTTTTTGGCATCAATAAAGATATTGAGTATGACCAGCTCCATGTCAGAGGTTCAATCAGTTTGAACTTGAGGGCCTCACTGGACTCACTGAGTATAGAGTGGGAAGGCTTGCTGCATGACTCAGATGACTAGCATTGGAGAATCAGACTGCTGACTCTTGCTTATCAAGGATTCATCAAGATATTGTGATATCAGATCAATCTGAGACTCATCAAGATTTATTTTTCACTGATATTTGATGTGAGAAAGTAGTAATATAATGGGATTTTCAACTGCAATGTGTCTGCTGGAATTGCATGATAATCATCATGATAAAAACTGCTTATAAGTAATAAAAGTAATGCCAGAACACCAAGCAGATTAATATTCATATAGGAAAAGGCGGCAATAATGAAGGTTTATGCTGTCAAAAGGCAAATATCCACTTTCTGTACAGCCCTGGCACTGTACGGACAAAATCACCGAACAGGCCCTTATATGAACCCGTTTCGGGCATCGCTTCCTGAGAGCGATCACAATCTGGTGATGTAGCCAGAGGCTTTAGGTCACTGGGGCAAAAGAGCTCGAACACCACCAGCGCCATGACCCCCAGCTTATGTTGGCGCTAGGCTGCCTATCACGGACTAGCGCACCGCACCTAAATGTCGGCTGCCTACATGCAATACAACTCCATCCCACGCTCATTTCTGATCAAAGAGAATAGAAGAAAATCAAAAAAAAAAAAAAAAAAAAAAAAAGGAATAACTGGATTGATTGATTGCGATTGACGCTGAGTGCACTTATACTGCTGCGATAATGAAACGCAGAAAACTCAATAGGCAGTCGATTTGTTCGGCCCGCTCAGTAAAGGTCAATACCGTCGGTCATCTCGAGGCTTGGTTTTTGTGCTCTGCCTTATCGCGAATGAATCAGTTGCCAGGATGAGCTGTGCCTTCACAGGCGCTGGGAGGTCGACCTACGGTCTACCCCGCCATTGTCACCACGTGCTAACACAATCGAAATTCTCAGTTCTTTCCAATTGCGAGTCAAATTGAGCCGTTGATATGTGAATTAAATGGTCTTGGATGCATGAAATATAAGGCTTAAACTCGACTTTGCAGCCTTGGGGAACCATACCATGTTTTGGTGAGTCCATTCTCGCTCGGATTTCAGTGTTGAACTGTTGCCTATGACTGTTAAAATGGATACTCTTCTAGGAAATAACTAAGTTACTGATCGGCTGCAGAGACGTGAACACAGCCCATGGTCATATCGACTCCCATATGGCCCTTTCGCAAGCAGGTGCCTAGAATATCATGGATTGTGCTAGATACACTGTAGGGTGGATTGCGCCCTTGCCCTTGGAGCTGACTGCTGCAAAAGGCATGTTTGAGAGTAGGAGCATTGAGAAGATTGATTTTGATGGTCATTCTTTCTATGGAGGAAAAATGGGCGAACACTATGTCGTGATGGGTGTACAACACAAAATGGGCACAGATGCGGCATCAGATCTCGCTGCCAGAATGCGTTCTGCTTTCAAAAATATTGAATTTTTCTTGGTTGTTGGCATAGGAGGCGGAGTTCCGAGTTACGGCCCACCCGGTGCAAAATCCGAGATTGTGTTAGGAGATGTGGTTGTCAGTGTTCCGTTTGGTGATTATGGCGGTGTCGTTCGATATGACTCTGGGGCCTGGGTCAAGGGTGGCCAGCTTGAAAAACGTGGGCATATAAATGGCCCTTCTTCCCGATTACTCGAAACGGCCAACTTGCTTAAAGCAGATCATCAAGCCTATAGAAGAGCAAGTCTTCCTCCATACCTGCGTGAAATGCGAACAAGAATAGATAGAGATGAGCGGGATAAATTTGAAGACCCAGGCGCCCATATGGATAACCTTTTTATAGAATATGACCATCCGCAGAGATTCCGAGACCGACCTTGTGAAGGTCACTGTGACCTGAGTCGGTCGAAAAACCGGGACAGTCGAGGCATCGAAGCAGTCAGGCCGGCAGATACTCCAAAGATCCACTATGGTAATATTGCCTCCAGCAACCAGGTCCAGAGATCAGAAGATATGAGAAATGACCTTCAAAACCGACTTCAAGTTATTTGTTTTGAAATGGAGGGTGCTGGTGTCGTTCAAGGACATGATTGTCTTGTGGTTCGTGGTATATGCGATTATTCAGATTCGCATAAGAACAAAATCTGGCAGGCTTACGCAGCGGCCACAGCGGCAGCGTACGCAAGGGACTATTTGAGAATGATGCCCAAAAGTGATCACGCCGGTAAGTGACAACTGATCGTGTTTTCCAACCAATGCAACGTAAAAAGCACAACTACTCCCGTCGAATGTGTGTTTCTTAGGCAGCATATTAACTTGCTTATAGCCATAGACGATCCACTTGTTCTCTTAAAAAAATATTACTTTAAGAGTGATCTTCTCCGGATTGAGCGGCTGTCGGGCGCGCTTCTGGATATGGAGCAGTGTTATATTAACTTAACCATCGTTGAACACAAGCGACAGCTGTCTGGATCCCAAACTGTCACGCCTTTCTCACTCTTCTCTCGTCTGAAAGTAGAGACGACTGATCAGGGTGAAATAATATCTTTGCCGTCGCTTTTCGATGAGCGGGAGCTAGACGACAAAAAACTTTTACCTAGACGCATATTTATTCGAGGGCGCGCAGGGGTCGGGAAAACCACTCTATGTAAAAAAATCGTCCATGATTATATTCAAAAAGACATGTGGAAGCAATGGTTTGACTGTATTTTATGGGTACCTCTGCGGAGACTTAAGACGCAGTTACAAGGAAACAAAGGATACAGGAATTTTGGAGACCTGTTTTATAATGAATACTTTCTTTCTCACCACGATGGAGAAGCCCTGGCTAAGCGGCTGTGGAGCATGGTGAATAACCGTGCATATGCTGGCAGGATTCTCTTTATTCTCGACGGACTGGATGAGATGTCCCGCGAACTGAATTCTGGAACGGACACAAGCCGACTACTTGATGAGCTTTTAGCATGGCCACAAGTCATCGTTACTTCTCGGCCACTAGGCGTCAGTTTGCCTAAGGAATTTGATTTGGAGTTGGAGGCAGTTGGGTTTCAACCAAAGCAAGTTGATGAGTACCTTGCAAAGACTCTCAAAGCTGATAGAGCCGATAAATCCGATATAATCGCTCATAATATTCGGTCATTTATTAAAAGTCACCCTGTTATTCAAGGGCTGGCTCGAATACCTATCCTGCTGGACGCACTCTCTTTCACATGGGATAATGACTCAATGGACGGGGAAGGAAAAGGAAAAGAATCAATGACTATGACCATGCTCTATCACAACATTGAGTTGAGCCTGTGGAAGAAGGATGCTATACGGCTAGGGAAGAAGGACGATGACGGGCCATTGACAACAACGTCCATTGAAAACTATACTGAAATTTGGCAAATAGAAGAGTTTATCGAGGCTGAAATGGCTATTGTTGAGTACCTTGCCTTTGCTGGTCTCTATTACAATATCATTGAGTTCGACAATGATTTCCGAATGGAAGCTTATAAAGAACTCCGGCGCTTCAAGGTCACAGACAATGTTCTGGCAAACCTCTCCTTTCTTCGCTCCTCCGACGCATATTTGCAGCACAGAAAAAAGCAGTACCACTTTTTGCATCTGACATTCCAAGAGTATTTTGCGGCGAGATACTTTGTACGATGTTGGACGCCCGAGGAACACCCCGGCTCCAAACTTAACCTTTTAAAGCAAAGACAACCAGCAGAAATTTCACCTGAAGAGTTCCTTCGTCGAGAAAAGTACAACGGACGCTATAACATCTTCTGGCGATTTGTTTCCGGTCTGCTCTTCATTGATTACAGTGAAAAACTCCCCTATTTTTTCCAACAACTGGAAAATGAGCCCCGGGACTTGCTAGGACCAGCACATCTACAGTTGCTTATGCATTGCTTTAACGAAGTACCCCGCTCGGGCATCAAGTCAAATCTGAATAGTATTCATGAGAATATGAATAACCGATGCGAACAATGGTCTCTCTTTGAGCATAAACTTCTGCATAAAATGTACCTCTGCCGCGAAACGGAATTTCCAAATTGTGTTTTGAACAAAATGATTCTAACGAAGTCAGGCGAACTACTTGCCATTCTATATGCTTTAAATCAGCGACACTATCTTACATTAGACCTTGTGCAGGGGCTCGTATCTCTGCTAGGAGATAAATCTCAAGGTGTGACTGTAAGACGTTCGACCGCTGAAGCTCTAAGAAAATATAATAACTTACCGAAATATGCGCTACGTGGCCTTGGATCCCTACTGATGGATAAAGATGAACATTCTATGATTAAATCGGTTGTTGTCGAAACTCTAGGAATGCAGAACAGTCTACCCGAAGATGGGCTGCAATGCCTCGTATCCCTGCTGAGGGATGGAAATCCGAATGTTAGATGGTCGGCCACTGTGGGTCTAGTCAGACATGATATCTTACCGAAAGATGCGCTCATGTCCGGAAGTGAACATGAATTTCGGAATGATATGCGGTTGGATATGGGGTTAAAAAAGCATAATGGCTTACGCAAAGCAGCATTTCAGGGCCCTATATCTAAAGATATATGGAGGGGTGATTGGCATTTAGCTCCGAGGCTTCAAGAAGAGCTTAACGACCTTTTATATATTACACTACCGCACTTTGAATTACACCTGAGAATTTTAGCTGTTAAACAGCCGATTGCTAAATATCTAGCGACGTACGACTACCTACCGAGAGATGAAAAGAAGTCCGTATTGTTTGGTCAAATAGATAAGATACATCGCTTCATGTCACAGCTGAGAGATAAAGATGAAGATATCAAATCATTTGTTATCGAAGCTCTAAGAAAGGAAAAAAATCTACCGCGAGGTGTACTGCATGGCTTCGTACTCCTGCTGAGAAATAAAATTGATATCAAACTGTTGGCTACCATGATTTTAGAAGAGAACAGTCTACCAGAAGATGCACTTCAGGGTCTTACATCTCTGCTGAAAGATGATAACCAATATATCAGATTGTTGGCCATTGAAGCTCTAGAAGCGCAGAACAAGTTCCCAGGATATGCACTACCAGATGTTATATCCCTTCTAAGAGATGAAGATCGAGATATCAGACGGTTGGCTGCCATTGTTTTAGGAAAGCAGAACAGTCTACCAGAAGATGCACTTCAGGGTCTTACATCTCTGCTGAAAGATGATAACCAAGATATCAGATTGTTGGCCATTGAAGCTCTAGAAGTGCAGAACAAGTTCCCAGGATATACACTACCAGATGTTATATCCCTTCTAAGAGATGAAGATCGAGATATCAGACGGTTGGCTACCATGATTTTAGAAGAGAACAGTCTACCAGAAGATGCACTTCAGGGTCTTACATCTCTGCTGAAAGATGATAACCAAGATATCAGATTTTTGGCCATTAAAACTCTAGAAGCGCAGAACAAGCTCCCAGGATATGCACTACCAGGTGTTATATCCCTTCTAAGAGATGATGATCGATATATTAGACAGTTGGCCGCCATTGTTTTAGGAAAGCAGAACAATCTACCAGAAGATGCAGTGCAGGGCCTTATACCCCTTCTAAGAGATGATGAGCGATATATTAGACGGTCGGCCGCCATTGTTTTAGGAAAGCAGAACAGTCTACCAGAAGATGCAGTGCAGGGCCTTATATCCCTTCTAAGAGACGAAGATCGACGCGTCAGACGGTCGGCCGCCAGTATAGTGTTGAACAGCGATAATATTATGGGGACCATTGTCCCTAGCTCCGATACCAGTATCCTTCAGGATTTATATACGGCTCTTGTTGAAGAGAGTATGGAAAAGCAACTTAGTTGTTATATGCAAGATAACAGATTGCGTATTGAAACGCCCAAGAAGCGAAGAGAGTTTTCATTACCGAGCAAGGACACCCTTTTCAAAGCATTTTGTACTAAAGCGCGGGCAATGGAGAGCCCTAATTTACCTGTGCTTTTGGAAGTCGCATCTACGTACCCGCTTGACGAGTAAGCAAGATCGTCTATTGTAACTTATTATTTCTTGCCTCCTTGTAAAGAGGAGTTTTGGGGGAATTGGTAAATATATATTTAGCGGACGTTACCATTTGCTATGGAATGATTAGCCTCAACGAGCAGGTGAAGCGGAAAGTGGATGAGATGAAAGCATGTATGCTGTAGATCGCGGGGACTGAAGAGGAGAGGCAGGATATTGATGAGCACTGGCTGTTCCAGGGCCATGAAGAAGAACTTTGACTCCAGATGCAGGAATGGGCTCCATCCTTCCGTGGCATAACTCCAGCTGTGCCGAGGATCAGCATGAACAACATTTATGTACGCAAGGGAACCTTCTATAGACAGAGACACCGCAATACTATGACTCTATAGAATTAATTATCCTATCTCCTGAAAAGAAGAGACATTGTCAATTTCAGAAATATCATGGAGACAGGTTGCGTTCGCGGCACATCTCAATCTTCACAAATTATTTCCCCAGCAATGCACCCTTCTACTAGAAACTTAATTTCGAGGAGGTCATCTCCTATTCTAAAACTTCTCAGCCGTCCTCAATTTTCGATCAAGTGTAGCCATGACGTCGTCGGGGAGGTTGCCGAACTGCATATTGTGTTGTTTTCACTGAGAATCACAGGACACCAGCAAGTGGACATTCCTTATTCATGTGATCTGTGTTTACAGACGAGCAGCTTCGGTGGCCTCAGAGAAAAGAACCCGGCATAGTCAATTGAAGGTATAGAAATTGATCCAAGTAGAACCACCAGGCGTGACAGCGGTAATCTGTCCAGAGACCTCCCTCGATCCGTAGTCAGCAAGCTCGATGAGGAGAGCGTTCATTCAGCAACGGTAAGTGTGGAAGATGCTCTACAGGCTTCAATCTCATCACTGCACGCATATCCTATCGCCATCGTAGACAGCAGCGTATTTGCAAACTCAGATACTTTCAGGGAAACTTCCCTCTCAGCAACAACTGGCAGGCCAACGATGGTGTGGTAGAAGTCGTGGGCAACTTTGAAATCACTGCATCGCATTTGTGCACTCCTCATATTGAGGACATTCCCCCAGGCTTCCGGGCGGCCCTGGCATCTCCAGACCCTGAAGGACCCCTAGCATTCCCACAGGGTTTAATAAGGTACGGACTCTTGCTATATGGCAAAAGGTCCGAAACTGGTATCACGACATGGAAAATTGATGCTGGGTGAGTTATACTAGTTATCCATCTCCAGTCTAACAGTGTGCAGATAGATGTCTTTCTGTTTGGAAAAGTGAGTTCAGGCAGGGCCAACTCATCGCAATTTGGCCTAGCCATCTAAAATTGATTCCTGGAGCACGTCCACTGTAGGAGTAAAGATCATGTCCACTTGTAGTCTGAAGAAATATATATCTGAAAACCCCTGAAAGGCCCAGGCTTGGCACCGAGCATGATCTTAATAATCGCTGTGACTCAAAACACCCCTGGATTCTTGGACAATTCAAACCACTCTCATTGCTGTTAGTATTCAAAGTTCTAGAGATATCTTCTCTACCGTTCTTCTTCCGTTTCAACATACATACCCTGTGTTTCTTGTTATTTCTTTAACATCGTCAACCCAACCGCTTCATTCTATTTATTGTTGTTGTTAGCGTTCAAAGAATTCTTCGGCCCTGAGAAAATGCACCACTCTCCAAGCTCAGCCGGACCAGAACATGAAAAATTCACCGAATGGGCAATATCACAAGGCGTTGAAATCAATGGGGTCGCGCCGGCGCAGTTCCCTGGCCAGGGCGTTGGGATTGCAGCCCAAAGGAACATTGATGTAAATATCGTATCCAACGACTTTTTATTCTACTCAAATGAAGAATAGATAAATCAAATTATACATAAGTCCCTTCCTGTAGCGTCATATCGTCTCTACTAACAACATCCTTCTAGGTTGGAGAGGTGATCATAAGGGTTCCAATCGGCCTGATGCTGACAACGAAAAGCATACCCTCAAAATTCCGGGAAAAATTCCCAGATAATATTCCTGTTCAAGGATTGTATGCAGCGTATATATGTTGTGCAGAAGAGTTCCAGGAGAAATTTGCCCCATGGCGAGCTGTCTGGCCTTCACGGCAAGACTTCGAGGATACGCTACCCATTCTTTGGGCCCAGCGTCTCAAGGGCATTAAAACCTCTGGTCCCTCTTACCCATTGCTTCCTTCGTCCATCTCCGGTTCGTGGAACACAATAGCGAAAAGACCCATAAAGTGTGCATACACAGCAGAACATCAAAATCTCTTACCAGAGCAGGAAAAGCGCTTTGACAAGGCATATCGGGTCATCAAGCAGGTCTTTCAAGAAATTGACAAAGATACTTACACATACTACTGGCTTATTGTAAATACGAGATCGTTCCACCATATTCCTGTGGGCACATCGGCGCCTGAAGATCGCTATGATGCCATGGCACTCTGCCCCTTCGGGGATTATTTCAACCATATAGATGAGGGTGGTGTGAGTACTACTTATCCCTGATGAATAGCTGGCTAGGACACGTCGTAATGAACTTACTACTGATGGATGGATGAACAGTGTGAGGTTTCTTTCAACGACGATTTCTATACTTTCAAAACGTCCAGGGCTTACGGTATCGTCTTTCTCTCCAGATATGGCCAAGTATGATACACTATATCGTACTAACGATTATCTAAATTGACTAGAGAAAGGAGAGGAGATATTTATTTCGTATGGCAATCATTCGGGCGATGTGCTTCTGACCGATTGTGAGTTTCACATTGATTCATTGGGAAAAACTAGCTACATGTCGAAAGCTATATGTGAACGCGTGAAAGCTTATATCACAAAAGATGGATTTATCCCCGCCCAGAATAAATGGGATGACCTGTTCCTAGATGACATAATTCTCAAAGACTTCTCCTCCAAAGATATCGAAGCTCTCAGAATTGACAGATATCTTGGGTGAGTGACTTACCCGCTACTAATTTTGATCCCCTCCAAGTTTTAGTTTTAGTTTGCTGTCCCTTTTATTCTTTCATCCCCTTTCATTTTTCATTCTCTTTCTTTGCCCTTGGGGCCAACAGAGGCCCCCTCCCTAACATACCACACATGAATAGAAACTACAGAATAACCAGCGAAGGACCCTGCTATCGAACTGAAGTAGCTGCCTGCATGAAATATATGACTCCTGATGATTGGAATAGCCATATACTTGGATACCAACCAGCAAGTTTTGATCAGAGGAAGACGAATTTGATCATCGCAGCTTGGATACGCGCGTATATTCATGAGTCCGAAGTGGCCCTCTTGAAGTTAACAGCACTACAGCTAGACGGGAAGTATCGCAGGGAACCGCAATTTAAAATCATCTATATGAGGTGGAAGCAGATAATAGAACTATGCAACGGGGCACTGAAGGCTGTTGTTGATTGACCGCAAAATATTATTGGAGATAATGATATCAAGTTGTCTAACTTAAAGGGAGAAGGGGGCTTTATTTTATCCTTAGGATATGCCAACACCGAAAGCCATAGTTAGTTATATGTCCTATACGAGTACAAATGAAAATATCATTATCATCTAAGCCCGCCCAGCCACCTCCGGCTCAATAACCATAGGGACATCTCCAAATTCCTTCGCGAGCTTAATTTTCTCTCGAGCCAACACCATCTGAACCACCATGTAGTTCAATGCACACTTGATCCCCAACTCCTCCCCCCTCTTCACAATATAACCATTCATATACTTAATCTCCGTCGGATTTCGCAGCCGCACATCCTGCAGCATAGAACTGATGTTCTTGGCCGTGTTCGCCATAACACTCACCGCAAGGGTGCGCAAGCGGTCAGGCGCGAACCGCGCTTGTATACCGGGAATTCCCTGCAGTTCCGGCAAAGCGCAGATGACAGCAGAGATTTCAAGGAGGAGTAGCCGTTGGACACGGGAGATATGGTAGTTGTAGAGGAGGTCACCATTGAAACAGTCGAAAATGACGGTGAGAGGGTTGATGATGCAGTTTATGGCCAGCTTTTCAAGTTGGTGTTGGAGGAAAGTGTCCGAAGGAACTGCGGCGGCGACTAGCTGGGTGTTACGGGTTAAGACCCGTATTAGGTAGAGAGAGGAGGATGACCACACATCTTTGGGCATGCTTGATTCGGCTTCTTCATGGAGTGATAGGAGGTCTTTTTGGTGTTGTAGCCGTTCTTCATCCTGGAGTTCTCCTGGCTGTATTATATTTTCTCCCTCCTGTTTTTGTTGTTCTTCTGTTTGCTCATGACCGACTGCTATTCGTTCCAGTTCCCGCGTCTTCTTATACTCCACGATATCCTTTTCCGTCTTGGCTCTGGCCAGCGGGTTTGTGTATCCGATGCTCAATAAACATGTCCCGACTCCTGCATGTTTGATCACAAAATGATCCATCTTAAACAACCCATGAGAGATTACTCCAAAAATGTAACTCGGGCGAGTCTTCGGATCGGGGAAAACGTGTTCGTTCACTTGTTCCTGGACCCCTAGGCCATTATGTACGAAGACAATTGTAGAATACGGGGTGAGACGATGTTTAACAGATTCTAACACCCACCGCACCCTTGTAGCCTTCGAAGCGACGATCAAGTTGTCAATAATTTCCTCGTTTGCGTCTATGGGATCTCGCTCAACATACCCGCCAGCTCTCTTCTGTTCCTGGGCTAGTTTCGAATCCTGCGGCACGTAATACCAAACACCATCTCTTTTAACATTGATATCGAAGCCCCATCTATGCTCTGCGAGTCCATTTCGTACCAACGTTATCCGTTGCCTATTCTTTCCCCACCGTTCCAGTGTCTTGGAGTTGTGCAGTAAGAGGGTTATTGGCAGGTGTTTAGTATCACCAGCTAAAGAGTGGGCCAGGAATCCTCCAATATTTCCCACACCTATAATGTGTATTCGCGACGGTATTCTCTGTTCCTGAAGCGGACGCTGAGGTTTGGCGGAATCGTCATGGGGCTGCTTGAGTGTGGAATGAAAGAGCCGGAAGGAAACTGAGCGTATCCGGACGGCATCAGGGCATCTTGCGAAGAGCCGGATGGTGGTGAGGCCGACCTGCATATTAACTGCTGCTATGCCTGAAATATTTAGCTTGCACCAGGCGTGGAGTGTTTGGTGGTGTGACTCTTTATCATAGCTCACGCTGGAGGCTGCATCCCGATTCGATTGCAATAGATAGTGTTATTGGAGATTAGATCTCCCAAAGGATGTTTCGAGACCTTTATGTCCAAAGTATATGGTCTCGAAAACTGCAATTGGCCATGTTATTATGGGTGACGTCGGAGGAAATATACAACAACACTTCTTGAATTCAGCGCAATTTAGGACTTTCGCGTAGCTCCATCAATTATTATATGTGTTAAGACATTGCATATTATTGAACGGGGATAGAAATATTTGCTGGCATCGTCATATCCATATTGTGAACTGCGCTAAAGTCGGCAGTTAGTCAACCCTGACATAATCCCAAACTTTTCTGGAACAGAAAATTATCATCTCCACAAGCCCACACGGAAGTTGGCAACTCGGTGACTATGGAGACTACAGACTTGACACCGTTAATAGAGCAGCTGGAGGACAATATCGATGATCTTGAGGATGTCCTCGAGCCTCTCCTGGGCCAGCCTCTGTCTGCAACTACGCAGAAAATGCCCGTGATGGACAAGGCAAAGCTTCATGTTCTGATCACCTATGCTATTGAATCCTTGATTTTCTGTACGATGTCTCCCTTACCCTGGCTCTACGCTCACCTTCTACCCCATTTGCTCCTATACTAATGGGTTTCTAGCTTATTTGCGCCTCCAGGGCGTAAATGCGAAAGAACACCCAGTGTTTAAAGAATTGACCCGAGTTAAGCAGTACTTCGAGAAGCTCAAAACTGTAGAGACCGTTCCTGAGAAACGGACTACGGCTGTCGACAAGGAAGCCGCTGGACGATTTATAAAACATGGACTGGTCAGATCCCCTTTCTCCTTATATGATCACTATCTAACAATTCCGTTTAATGATCCTTCTTCGCACCACAGACTGGAAACGACAAATATGATCTGGAGCGGGCAGAAAGAGAGGCAAAGGAAAAAGCCATGGCACTATTGAAAGCTGCGAAGCTTGCTCGTCAACAAGCATCTAAATCCCAGCCCCAATCCCAAACTCAAAGCATAACTTCTAAGGAGCAACAAGCCCCGACGGAAGTTGATTCTGAATTGGGGAATACAGGAAGCAAAGGTGGTCAGCATCTAAAAGTGATGCCGTCCTTGGGTCGTTCGCCGAAGGGTAAAAAGGACAAAGGAAAGAAGAAAGTTCAGTCGCAGAAGCCTCAGGCGCAGAAGGCTCAAACGCAGAAAGCTCAGGCGCGGAAGGAGCAAAGGCAAGCGAGAAGGAAGCATAAACAAGCTGTCAGGAAAGCTAACAACCAAAGTAATGGTTGATTTGCGAGCCGGTTTGATGCTGGAAGACCCCGTTCATTCGAGGGACCAATAGTGGCGTTTGACGTTCTCGATTCTCTGGGTGGGTTGCGCCATTGTATGTACGCGTAAATTCCGATCGCAACTTGGTGTTTGTCCTCTTGGATTGGAATGTGCGCATGAGCCGGGGCTTATCCCACCCTCCAAGGGAACGTGTGTCAGCTAGATGGTGATTTGGTTGGTAGCCATCCATGTCTTTGCTCAACAGAATGTTCTAGCATCACCAGTCTAAGTGTCTTTCGCCGAAATGTCTCTTCCAACAGAACGCGTGGGGATGACTTGGGCCTTATCTGGGAGGGAGCTAGGGTATTGAGAGGCATGACATCGGGTGTACAGTTAAGAAGTTAGATACTGGAAAAAAAGAAAAAAATTCCCTCCAAAGTCTGCGCCTTCATATCATACAGTAACTCTTCCTTCCGTAGGCATCGTAGAATGGCGTATACCTCGGCTGGCCTTTCCGCCGTTGAGCCAATCGGAGCCCGTTTACTCCGCACCGGTCCGACTATTCTTCCCGGCTTTGAGCCTCAGCAAATTTATCATCAGTCAACACTCTCTGTTAGAAGAACCCTCAATCATTTCCGCTCCAATTCCAACACTCGCCCACCATAGCTTCATAGACCATTGATACTTTCTATAACCCTACCCCCGCATATCGAAACAAGTGATCCGCCTTTGCACATCTCGAAAATGGCTCGTCAACGCCGTGGTGCTGCTCCTCCTGCCCGTAGCGCTCCTCCGAGACCAGGCGCTGCTCCCGCCCGACCCGCTCCCGCCCAACAACAACGCTCTGCTACCACAGCTGCCCATCCCCCAGCTACCACAAATGCCGCTCAACCACCAGCCGCCCAAGCTGCCCCTGTGCAGCAGAGCTCTGGGCCGGGCTTATTCGGCCAGATGGCCTCCACCGCTGCGTAAGCACACTCACTCTAATGACCCGCCTCAGTGAGATGGAATAAAAAATCAGGATAAGAATGTCAGAACTAACAGCTTATTGCGAAATTCAGTGGTGTCGCAGTCGGGTCTTCTATCGGACATGCCATCGGCGGTTTTTTCGGCGGTGGCTCGAGCGCCCCAGCTGAGGCTCAACAAGCACCTCCACCCGCCGCCGCTCAGTCGATGGATAGCGGACTCTATCAGAGCAACAGCTCCTCTAGCGGCTGGGCTGAGACGCCTGCGTGCGAGACTGATGTGCGTGCGTTCAGAAAGTGCATGGATGATAACCAGGGTAATATGTCAATTTGCGGGTGGTATTTGGATCAGCTGGTATGATATTCAATACTTTCATATTTTTTAATTCTTTGGCGACGAGTTGCAGACGCTAACTATTTGTGTAGAAAGCTTGCCAACAGGCTGCTAAGCAGTATTAAAAGAAACCGGCTCTCTACTCCCTACGGTTTCACGTTCGCCACTTACTCGAAACGATGGTGGATCTAATGGAATCGTGATCAATATCATTTTCTATAGCGTACATACATACAATCGACCAGGATTCGCTGAACCTGGTCCAGTTGATTTCGATTCGGTTCTGTTTTGTTTTTACATTTTGTACTTATATACATACACACGTAGTGCGTCAAGAAAGTTGCAAAATACGCTGTACCCTTGCGGAAGATGGAAGCACGATCATATAGAAATAAAGAGCAAGCAAGAGAAAAAGAGAAAAACCCCATTTCCAACAACGACAATCCCCTGTTATCAATATGCTAAAGTCATGAGGGAACTGAGAGTGTTCATTTTTCGGTGGAAGAGTGCTAGCGAATCAACAAAAAAAAAAAAAAAAAAAAAAAAAAGCAATGCTTCCGAACTCCATTTTTAAAATCAGAAAAGATGAAGTTTGACGATATAGGCTTCCATGACTAGGTCAATCGTTCCGTATTTGCTCGTTTTCTTGATCCGTACGGGGCTCGAAATTTAACTAAAGGTTATAATATCCCATATTAGTAAGATCAGGTAGAAGAACCAGTCAAAGCTTTCTTCAAACATATCTGTAAGAAAGGGAGCCGCTGATTTGGAAAGAAACGACCCGGGAAAAGATAGATCCATACCTGATTCCCGTTATAAAATTGTCGCCCTTCTCCATCATCATCATCACCGTCATGGAGAGTTCTCACATTCGATCTGCCATTCCTACCTCCCCGAAAATTAGCTCTACTAGGCCCCTCTGCTGCGGATGGTAGCTCAGCCGCTGCTGGCCCGGTACTGGCAGCTGGATGCAGAGATATCCCTAGAATTGACCCTATGGCCCCTGCTACGGCACCAACGGTTCCAGTAACAAGGTTATAACCAGCATATAGCCCTCTAACGGGAAGTGAGGCTTCCGCCGAGGCATACGCTTCTGTGTATGTGCGCACTGGAACCATTACGAGATTTGCAGTGGGGCCTAGCCCGAGTTCCTCAAGCGTTTTGTTTTCTTCTGCGACTGATATAGTACGGCTGGGGAGGGGCGTGAGGATCTGTTTTAAATTGTATGGTGTGTCGCCATCTGAGCGCTGGCCATCTAGCCAGCGACGAACGTCATTTTGAATGGTCTGCGTTGGTGAGAAACTCGAGCGTACTGAGCTGCCATCAAAGAGACGTATTTGTAGGCGGAATTGATTTGGTTTAAATTTCGCTTGCGGCTGTTTGTTTCCAGTTTTTGGCGTATTGTTTTCATTATTGGTTGACGACACGAGAGATTCTTTTCGTGATTCCTCTCTCGCTTTCCGATCTTCAGCGTCACGCTTGATTTGGTTTAATATTCGATTCCGTTCATCTTTCTTCTGTTGTTCTTGTTTCCGCTGTTCTAACAGCCAGCTCTGAGTTTGTGATGGAGGAGCCTTTTGGTCATTTTCTGGCTCTTCGATAGTCTCGGCTCGTCGTTTGCCGGCTCGTATGCTTTCCCTCCTTTGACGTTCAGAAGCTCCCTGCCACTGCTCCTCCGTAGATTCCGAGTCCTGGTCTGGGGTATGTGCTGAAAGAGGGCCGGAGGATACCGGAGTGAGTACCCCAGGAGAACTATTTCTCTCTATTTGTGATGGCTGCGGTGCTACCTGGGGAGTTGGTGCAGGGGAATCTTCGAGCCCCTTTTTTAATCGACGCTTGAAATCCTCCTCAGAGACGCCCGATACGATATATTCTCGAACCACGCCGTTTCTAAGAACATCAGTCAGCGCATGGTTCGCCGACTAACGAAGCATGGCTAATGGAACGAAATCTCACTTTATAACTACCAACGCGGGTATTTTGCTTATAGGGCAAAACGAAGTTAAGTAGCCTGCTTCTACTGAACCTGCTTGGAGCCGCAGAGAGACTGTTTTCGATTTCACTAATGTCCTTATCTGGTAGATATATTAATCGTCAGCGTAAATCCATACATCACTCATAAAAACACGGCTTCATAAAACATATCCATACCTCCTCACTTGCTAGATACTCATTCTCCCATTTCAAGCTTTCGTTTGTGTCATCTACATTAGACACATTGCGACAAGGCCGCGATGTTTATCAGCATATGGTTTACACTTTCGAACACACTTCACCAGCAGATAGATGGAGCAATGCATTCGATGTGGGGGTCATTTAAGGGACAAACCTCGGACAAAGCATATAACATGTTTGGCTTCGCTGACTGCAAGAGCTATGCCACCTTGTAAATCCCCTGAGTAAAACATGTTTTGAGTATCTTCGTGGTGGAGAATGCGTGTATAGTATTGAACACAACAACTGCCCTGGCATATGATGTTAGACTGTGCACGGACCAACCCTCCTTGCGGCGTTCCTTCTTCCGATCAACACTCATGATCGTTTTTTTTTAAACCTGCCGTTCCAGGCAAAGAACCATTCGTTATTTTATTTCCTTGTTCATTTGGTTGATTTTCTCTTCGTTCATATTGTGTACTATTGTACTATATTCTGCATTTCCAATGAAGTCCTCATTTTTCCCGCTACAGCAATTTGCTTCTGCATTCTCCGGCACCCCGTTACGAACCGCACCACGGAGGCTGAATGCGGATTCGATATGCGCGCGCTGCTGGAGAAAGCAACAGGTCCGCTTTGCCCATCAACCAGCCGACGACCCGAGCTGGATGTCTGTCGTGGATAATCCCGCAAAGCTCGTAAAAACTGGGAAGAGGCATGGCCCGGGATTGATAATTCTAGGTAGGCTGATGCAAATATTGCTGCAGGTGGAAGAATTTCCTCTTTATATATAAAAAGACGTCTCTCTGAAATCTTACATTAATGATTTCTCTATTAATAATTTCTCTATCATGTAGCTATCATACCCATTACAGCGTTTGCCCTCGGAACATGGCAAGTCCAGCGCTTGGATTGGAAAACCAAGCTCATCGCTAAATACGAAGACCGTCTCGTTAAATCGCCCCTACCCCTTCCACCTGTCGTCGATCCAAACGCTATCTCCGACTTTGACTATCGCCGTGTATATGCTACGGGCCGCCTCAGACATGACCAAGAAATGCTCATCGGGCCACGTTTGTATGAGGGCAAGGATGGATATCTAGTCATCACACCACTTGAGCGAGGTGATGCCGGGAGCACGGTGCTCGTTAATCGAGGCTGGGTCGCAAAGGATCGCAAAGACCAAAGAGATAGGAAGGAGGGTTTACCTGAGGGAGAAGTTACAGTGGAAGGATTACTGCGCGCCCCGTGGAAGAAAAATATGTTCACACCGGAAAATAAACCGGAAGAGGGAAAGTTCTATTTTCCGGATGTAGCGCAGATGGCAGAGCTTACTGGTAGCCAACCAATCTGGATTGAAGAAACAATGCGTAAGAATTGCTTTGTTATGTCTTCACACGCCCCGATGAATGTATCACCCAAAGACTGACGACGGGATCTTTAGATCCTGAGCTCCTCGCGATATATCATAGAGAAGCAAAGGGCATTCCTATCGGGCGTGCACCTGAGGTAAATCTCAGGAATAATCACGCTCAGTATATCGTAACATGGTAGGCGATTTTTGCCATCTGCTCAACCTTGCGTGTCCCGATCTTGCATCTAAATTATTAATTGCGTGTCTAGGTACGGTCTGTCATTGGCCACCGCAATAATGTTCTGGATGGTTGTTAGAAAGAAGCCTAACGAGATCACACGACGTGTACGACATAATAAAGGCTGGTAGCCGCGAGATAGACGAATCCCTCCGCTCTTTACCTGGGCGAATTAGTCTTCTGAGTTTGAACGTAACAGCATAGTCGCTGTTCCGTGGAATGGAAAATTTCAGCGTTTTGGAAGCCGGATGTCGTGCAGAAGCTCCTTCGGCAGATGTTTTTGGGCAAGCGCAAACATTGTAGTGTTTTTGCCAATATGCCGTTGTCTATCTCCCGCATTAGCATATAGTTTAGGATTTAATTCCCAGTTGAAGAGGGACCCAAGTCAGGAGAAGGGGGAAATTTTACCTTCTCATGAGTGTCGTGACATCCGTCTCATCGATTGTCTTTCTGCCCGCATGTTTCGCGTATGTCGAGAGGTCATCACTCGCCTGCTCAAAATACCATTCGGTAGCCTGCTCAATAGCAGCCAGGGTATCCTTGCTGATTCTCGACTTTCCCCCACCTCCAGTCCGGGCAAACCGGGTGGCTAGCTTTTTCACGATACCGGAGGGCAGCTGTGGTACGGGAATGCCGTGTCGTGATAGCTTTTGTCGTTTGTTACCTTTCACCATCACTTGAGGTGCTGGCTCCGGACTGCTCGAAGGAAGCGCTGGTCTGGAAAAGTCGCCTTGGAATGCAAGCTCAATGCCTCCTTCCTCGACAATGCTATCAGACGATGGAAAGCCTGTGTCCACATCAGGATTCATATCAAGTGCAAAATCCTCATATTCTTGCTGGAGTTGATTTCCAGAAATTCTAGCAGTCGTTACGTCTGGTGTAGGGAAGGAAAAGTCCAGATTGAAACGTCGCAAATCTTCGGTCTCTCCTCTTTTGTAAAATTAGCCTTGAGTATATAGGGGAAAAAATTGGCAAACCCTTACCCTGCGTCGAAAACAAGTCCCGTATCTTGTCCATGGTCATCTTCATCATCTCCTTGAAATATCGTATACTCTGCTTCCTCCTCCTCTAGATCTTCCATTCTGCTGAGGTCACCAAAGCGGTCACTGAAACGGTTGCTCCCCATGCTAACTCTGGAAAGAGTTGTTCGATCTTGTATGCTCCGATCTCGTCTTGGCATTTCAATTGATCTCCAGGTTTGATCGATATCCTCCTCGATAGCCAGTGACAGTCTAGGAGGTTGAATATCTGGACTCCCGTCGCCTTGTACAATCATTTCCGTGAGCGGCAGTGAAAGCCTAGGCCTTGGAAGATCGGGTTCTTCATCAAGATCATCGATCGGTTGCGGCGGCGGCTTCTCTGGCTCTTCTTGTGGTGATGATGACACTGGTCGCGTGGTAGGGGCCAGTACTATGTTTCAAGAAAACATGACAATCAGCAAACATATATACATATATATCTCACCTAACCAAGGAATGCAGTAATCACTGTTTACGAACCTTTTCCCAAGTTCCTCAGGACATCCATGGGCGTTTCTCGCTGCATCCGTCCGCTTTTCCTCCGATCCCGCCCAGGAGTATACGTAGCTGCACGTCTTTGAAGCGCGCGTAGAGCATGAGGAGTCGCAGGAGCAGCATTGGTACCTGAATATGCACCACGCGGTGTGTGCCTGGCGGAAGCTCTGTTGGTGGAAAGTGGAGGAGGAACAGAGGTTTGCGCGGGGGTTGTAGGGTTTAGGGTTCCGGCGAGTTGGTGAAGCTATGTGAAACAAAAAATGAATACATCAAAGGATACTTAGTAAATATCTTTGTACATTTTTCCATCCCGCAATCACCATTTCACTTACGGCATTGAGGGGGCTCTCGTGGTCTGAAGAATTTCTATTCTGTTTGCCTCGAGGGGTTCTGCTCTTGGTTTGTTTGGAGGGTGACGACATGATCGATACTAGGTGTCCGTTTCCATGTGCATGTAAAACGGTATATTTAAACTCTGAAATGCAGCGGGTTTATTCTCTGTGAGGATAACTTTGCAAATGCTTGACTGCGACGCGTTCATTTCGATGTTTTTGTTCCCTTCGGTGCAAGATGGAGGCCAAGAGACTTGCTGATAAGATATGGGTTGATGACTAAGCCGAACAGCCAAAATTTCGATCAAAAGTTGAAGCTTCACTTAGCAAAAGGAAGTCGGGCTTGAGCTACATTTCCTCTGAAGAAATACCATTGACACTAAAGTCGCCATGGGTTTGCCTGCGCAATCGAAACCCTTAATTAAAGCCGGGAAGAAAAGATGTAGAGGAGACGAGGCAGACACTGGGCCAGCACAGCATGCACTTCCCACAGCGCCAGGGGCAGCAGCTGATGAGGGGGGTATCGAGAAGAGGAAACGCAAGAGAACGAAGCAAATTGTTGAAGACCCGAAAGATGCAGACAAGAAGGATGGAATAGATGAGTCTATTGGCAAGATGGACGGGCCTCTCCTAGCGGATTTCTTCGCACAACAAGCCAAAAGGCACAACAGCGAATTGACCGCCATCGAATTGGACGATGTCTATGTACCAGGTAAGATAGGTACATTTTACATGTTTAAACTTTGGGAATTATGTTTGGTCATCAACGCGCAAGCATAATCTGTTTATTTCCGAACCTCGCACTGACCTTGGAACAGAACAGGCGTTTCTCGATACGACTTCATGGAAGTCACCAAGAAAGTTAGAAAATCTGCCCGCGTTTTTGAAGGTTTATAGCAGGAAGAAAGGAAGCCCCGACTCCCTTTCAACTGCCCCTAAAGAAAACGGCAGTCCGCATACAATAGTGATCACGCTCGCGGGCCTCAGGGCGGCAGATATTACGAGGTTAGCATTTCCGTTTATAAAGTTATTTGTTCACTGTAGCGTAGTCATTGGCAATGCATTCATTAACGGATCCTTTCTAGAGCGCTTCGGCAATTCCAAAACAAAGACTGTGCAGTGGCGAAATTATTCGCGAAACATATCAAGCTGGCTGAAGCCAAGGAGTTTGTGAAAAAAACAAGGTAGGTTTCACTGGGAAAATGTCAAGTAATGAATAGGTGCTAATAGCCTGCAGAGTTGGTATTGGGATCGGGACCCCTGTGCGATTGAACGATTTGGCTACCTCTGGTGAGTGTCTCTATTGACAGGTTATTTCGGTGAAATTTAAAAAGGATCTGACCTGTTCTGTATCAGGCGAGTTAAGTCTCAAACAACTCCAACGGATTGTCATCGATGGCTCATACGTTGACCAGAAGAAGCGGGGCATATTCGACATGAAAGATTTACATTTACCTCTTCTTCAATTTCTCAACCGCGCAGATCTACGCGACCGGTACACTTCTTGCGAGAGCCATGTCGAAATCCTGGTTTTCTGAAGCGATATGATTTCGTATCTTTCCTACCGTCAGGCCGCGGTAGGGTTGCAGCCTGAATTTCAATTTTGCAATCTCGAGATTTTAGTGCACAATTCTCCTGTATATGGTGTCTTCACCTTTTGGAATCATCCAATATCCTGCCCAGGCTCCCACGGCAACTGGGTATCCGTCTTAACTTGTTGTGGGAACACCAGAGCCGATTCGATGGGGTACCAAAAATTAAACCGGCCGTCTGGCGGGCAGGACTTTTATTGACGGCCACCATGGTGTGGAATGGGAGAAATAACATAGAAAGCTGAAGCTGAAGAGAGCAGTTGCATTATCCAAGTACTGGAAGAAAATCAAACGACCCGGGGTGGCCTCATGATATCCGTGTTCATCAGAATCCTTCGCAATTATCGTATGAGCTGTTGACGGTGTAAAGAGTAAGGGCTGGATTACGGACGTATGGCTGGTTCGCTGGGGCGTATGTGAGCTATTGCTATAGAGACTGTAGTCGCCATGCCATAGTCAATTCAAAATTTTCCTACGTGGACTTTTCATAGCGAGTGACGGCGATTAAAATGCTACCAATGCCAGTACTGGCATTTAGAGTTATGTAATTTTCCCCATACAAACTCCGGGAAAACAGGGGAAATAGAGAGGATTGAGACTCGCATGGTGGAATGGCCCTCAAAGCTCAGAGAGTTCTAGAGTTTTAGCTCGGGCCGAGCTGGATAGCTTGAGCACAGTTAGGGCTTCGATAACACGTGATAATTGCAAAGGAACCTTGTGTGGGATGGTTGATCTTGTTATTGTTGTGGTCGCTAGCTAACTATATAGGGGTAATCACGTGTGGTGGAGGGCCACCTGGGCAACTAGTGCCCAACACCCCCCCTAGACTGGCCGCCGGGACCATGAATTACACATTTGGTTTGGTTTGGTTTGGTCCCAGTCCATTTCTTGGCATGATTTTAGTGGGACCAGGACCAGAATGGGAGTGTAAAGTGACTAGAATTATCAAAACATGAGTGAAATGGGACTAAAAAATCTTGATATTCCATGTAAAGTGACTGACTATCAAAATCAGAACATGATCTGAGACTGATCATGATTTTGACTCAAGTTTGGTCCCATTCTGATGATTATATAATACATCAATCTGATGATATGATTGGTGGAGATATTACCTCTATCTTGCTTAGTGCTGCTGTCAATCTACCCACCACTGCCAATCTACCCACTGCTGCCAATCTATCTACCACTGCCAATCTATCTACTGCTGCCAATCTATCTATCACTGCTAATCTATTGCTGCTAATCTATTGCTGCTAATCTATTGCTGTCAATCTATCTATCACTATCAATCTATCTACTGCTGCCAATCTATCTATCACTGCTAATCTATCACTGCTAATCTATCACTGCTAATCTATCACTGCTAATCTATTGCTGTCAATCTATCTACCACTGTCAATCTATCTACCACTGCCAACCTATCTATCACTGCCAATCTATATAGGGTAAATCATGATCTCATTTGATTCCATTTTGTAAAATGAGATCAAATGGAATCAGAATCACTAATTTATTAGTAAAACATGATCTGAGACTAGATTTATAATATAAACAGTATAAAGTAACTAATTTGCTAAACACTATATGGAATCAGAACTAAGATATCTAATAATGAAACTGAGGAAAAATTTAGTCCCAGTCTCATGTATAATCACACAGTCAGTCTAACCCCCTCACATATCAATGTGTGTGATGTGTTTCTATAAATATTCCATGCTAGCTATTTTAACCTAGATCATCTCAAAAACATATTATATACAGAAATTTAATCATTCTTACTGTTGTCAGTGAAAAGTTCTAGTAATTTAATAAAATATCTAAATATCACTGTGTTCAGAGATTTGATTAATTCATCTGCTATTATATTCTCAGTGAGAATATAATTAATTGAAATAATGTCTTCATTCAGTTGTGTGTGAGAATAGTGAAAGTAAATGTCAATATACTTACTGTATACTGTAATTGTAGTAATAATAGTTAAATTGATTAAATCTTTATTATCTACTCTGATGAGCAAGAGATTCTTTGCTGTAATAAATTTTAGTTTCATTATTATATTATATAATCATATTGCTTTGTATACTGCTTCACTGAGTGTTATATATTCTGTTTTATTTGAATTTAAAGAAATATAAGATTGTTTGAATAAATATTATAAAATTGATGCATCTGCTAACTTGAATATAAAATTTAAAATAAATTTATATTCACTATTCAATGATTCTGCTTAATCTGAATCTATATAATTTATCAGTAAATATAATATATTGAGAAATTTATTGATTTTATTCTTGAGATTTTTATATAAAATATCTAGATCACTTATTTTTTTTAGATATTATATAATATAAAGAAGAGTTTTTTATATTTTAGATATAGATATAGTATTCTTCTGTGCTAGTAGAAATACTATTTATATAATATCTGAGTATAATTTGACTGTCAGATACTGCAAGCATTCTACTCTGTATTAATATTATTTTTTAATAAACTTTTCTTCTCATTCTGATACAGAGATATTGTCTATCTTTATTTTTTCAAATATTGATATAGAGACAGAAATGATATTGTCTAGACAGAAATCTTACACTAAATAATTAATATAGCATCTCAATATTAATTTTATAATATTATTGAGATGATATTCAATCTTCATATCTAAGTATTTTGAAGATTCTTTTAAATCTTTTATTTCTAATTTATTGATGAGAATATTAATTAGTCAATTGACATCTACTGAATCTTTTATTATAATATAAAGATAATTGTAGAATATATAATATTATAAAGCAGAGTTGTAGAGGCTAGATTTGAAGTCATTCTTACAGAGTAATATTATAAGAAAATCATATCAAATCTTAGCAGTGGGGTTCAATTTATATAGAGAGTCTATAATAATACAAATTATTGTATATAAAGTTTTTATCTTAAATTCAATAGATTGCTGTATATAAATTGTTTTATTAAATTAGTTGTGTAGATAGACTATAACTATATTAATCTGATATAAAATTCAATCTCACTTCACTGCTATTATAAACATTATACAATTAGTAGTATCATTGATAATAAATGTGTATATTTCTTTGCATGCACTCTTCTTTAATCAATTGTTATATACTATTTATTGAGATTTTCATAATATATCATCAGAATTTATATTAAGATTCTGAGAGTAATTTTTTTTAATATAAACTCAGTAGCTGAGAATCACTGACTTATCAGAAGAGATATTAGAATATGAAATTATTATTTAAATATTTTTTTATTTCAAATCTGCAATTTTATATTTTATTGACTTTTGTCAATATTTATTAACTCTTTTATATCTATTAATAATATTCTTATATTCTTTTAGAACAGAACTGATGAGAGAAGAAGAAATATAGATAACAAATACTTTTACTGATTTTATTTATTTAATATCAGCTAATTCAGAAATAGCAGTATTATCAATAAAATAAGTTACTGAACTTACAGTTTTGAGTATTGTATAATTAATATTATTCTACAAAATTGAAGATTTCTTTATAGAGAAAATAATATTACTGATGATAATTATTTTATCAGTTATAGAACTTTAGAGATAATAGATTGAGTTATTATAAAATTCTATAAATTTAAAAATTTCTGCTCTAACAGACAGCTTATCAGTAAATTTTTGAGATTTATAAAAATGTATATAAACATCAATATTTAGCTCTCTAAAATAATAAAGTTGAAGTGAGATATTAATTAATACTGAGAATGAAATAATATAGAAATATTGTATAGATGCTTCTTCAGTATTAATAGATCAGTATTTCTTATTATATAGAGTGATAGATATTAGTATATTATTGATAATTGTAATCACTGTTTCAAAAATATCTGTTTAGAACTTTTTCAGTATATTCATATCTATAAGTACTGCTCTAATATATATTATTATTGTGTGAATTTCTCTCTCAGAAATATCATCTTAATGAAAGGATTGAAATATAGTAGATTCTTAGATAGTGTTATTTTTGATTATTATTATTATCATTTTATTTGATCAAAAAATATCATCAATATCAGTTCTAACTAGTACTGATAATATGAAGCTGAGATTTTTTATAAATTGAATTCAGTGAATATAAAATTTGATAGCTTGATTCTTAGTATATAAAAAATAGATTTATTTATAACAGATGATATCATTAATAATAAGTATATAATATTTGATTTTTTGATGAGATTCTATAGAGTAATTAGATATATCATTCAGTATACAACTGCTGTCAGCAAGGTTGATATAAATACATTATATTACTTACAACACTTATAATATAAAAGTTTGTAAGAATTTATATATTATACTTACTTTGACACAGCTATTACAGAAGAAATCTATTTTAGATTTTTTAATATAGATACTGAATAATAGATTTTTCATTAGTGTGATAATTATATCAGTATAAATATACTCTAGAGTGATATATTATTTCATGAGTATTTTTATCAGAGAATTGCAATTATTAGATTGATTGCTAGATTTTCTCATAATTATTAATATTATATCTCTGTAATTGTAAAATTTGGCCATAAAATGAACAGTCTGAAATAGATAATGAATGTCTATTTGAAATTCTTATTCTATTATTTTATAGATTAATTTTTTGAATATACAAACAGTGATAAAGTTAATATTATTCAGAGTTTTTATTGTAAAATAAAAAGAAATGATATCAGATAATTGATATCTGAAATCTTGATTTTCTAGCTTTGTAAAAAATAGAAGATTAATAGTGAGATTGAAAATTTAGTAAATATAATTCACTGAAATATCTCTTTTTTCTTATAAAGAATTTCAATTTACATTGAAGCAGCTCTTTTCTGTGGTCTTTATAACTGTTTTCTATAGTTTAAATGCAGTGTGCTCTGTCCACAGCCTCACTGCTCAATCTTTATATATTAATTATATAATTATATAATTACTTCAGTATACATCACAATATTCTGCAACAGAGCTATTATAAACAATTTTTCAATTACTCACAGTCTTCACTCATCACTCAGTCTATTTGTCAGTGATTATAGCTCTATATAAAATTTATCATCTCTCTAAAGCTCAGTTCATTCTTCTGTTCTTTAAATATAAAAAAATAATATACACTTCTCTGCACTCTGTTCATGATCAGTCTTCATTCACTTTATAGAGAATATCTCTCTTCTTTTCTTATTTCTATTATTATAATATTCATCACTTTATACTGCTGAGAAGTTGTTTACTGTGAGTGTATACAGTAAATCTGACTGTGAGTATAAAATCAAATTAACTGACTCAGATATAAATTTCTAGATACTTGTGAGAGCAATAAATATATAAAATCAACACTGATTTCAGATCACACTCATATCAATGCACAGTATGAAGAGATTGATTGATATAACTCTCTATTAAAGTTATAAAAATTCTCTGAATGATATAAATGAGAATCTGTCAGATATTCTATCTAATTATAGCAGTTTCAAACAGACTAAGAAACTCAAATTATAAATAAGAGATTGTTGACAGCAGTGAGTGCTTTATATATTGTTGAGAACTATATACTATATTCAGTACTTATACTAGAAAGATATTGTACAGTAAAGATATTTAAATCAGCTGTTAATCTACAATAATTTAATACAAAAAAAGCTCTTCAGAGAGTATCTATAAAGAATTTATATCAATTCTGAAACTGAGTTCTTGAGAAGTTGAAATATGAAAAGAGAGACTGTAAACTCAAAAATATTAAGAAGATAAACTTATTCAAGAGTAACTGAAAGTATTTTCAAGACTATTATAGAAAAGTGATGAAAAATGAAATCAGTGAGAAGATAAGTAAAAATATTTAGTAAATATATTTATATAACACTTTTCTGTGTCTTTATATAACACTGATATTTTCACTGATAGAGTATGCAGTCTCTGATTGATAAACACAGTTTTGATAATCAGCTGTATAAGAATATTTCTGTCTATATTAAAAATATAATTCTTTTCAATTAGATAATTTTCTGAATATAGAAGAAGTGATTTTATCTGAGACTGCAATATCTTCTACTGTATTTCTATAATATACTGAATCTATTCACAGTCAACTAAGAAAGTATTATTCTGAATTTTTAATATAAAAATTTACTTCTATCTGTATAGAGAAATCTGTATAGAGAATTCTCTGTACTAACAGTTGATTTCAGACTGAAATTTATCAAATAAAATCTGAAAATAAGAAAACTGTATATAATCTGATATTGCTTTGTATAAATATATCATCTTCAGTTAATTCATCTCTTCAATATTAATAGTAAACACAGCAACATATTTGTATTACTGAAGATTATTTTTAATGTCTTAGTTATGGTCAGTTTATATATCTTTCTTTTCAA
>NW_025544815.1:671006-695743 GCF_000150115.1 Histoplasma capsulatum G186AR | reverse complement strand
TGAAATTTTCTGAAAGATTATATATATTTACAGTTCTGTATAAATAATAGAAAATATAATTAATAAATTTAAGAAAGTTTATAAATAAGTTGAAACTTTAATAATTAATACTCAGCAGAATTATAAAAATTAAGTAAATATCAGAAAAAGTTTTATAATCTGATATAATATAGAAGATAAAATTTAACTAAATCTCAGAAATATAAAAACAGATCACTTTTTATATATACTGAACTACTGTTATATTAAATATATAATAATAGAAATGTTAGATATTTATGATTATTGATTAAATACTCTGTCTAATATTTACAATGTTTTTTATATAAATCTACTCTAATTTACAGCTGAGAATTTATTTTTTTTATAGAAGATTTCTAACTGATAATCATCTATTATTATAGAAGAAGATAATAAATTTAAATAAAAAATTAAAATAATTCTCAGTGACAGAATTAATTATTACTGCTGTGAATATTTTATTAAATAAATAGAATATAATTATTTAATCTAAAAATCTATATCTGTTATAAAAAACACTGCTGTATTTAATATCTATAAATTTTTATTTATTTCAGTAGAGAGAAATAATATGATAGATTAGTATCTATTAACAGTTAATTTATACAATCAACTCTTTATTATATATTTATATACTTATATATACTTATAAAGTTCTCTTATATCTTCTTATAATTCTGCTTTATAATTGTGTATATTTTAATACTCTAATAATTCTTTTACTCTATATTTCTTTAGAATATAATCTTTAATATTTCTTCTATTCTGATTTTTTTATCTATAAGAATTTTTTTATATAATCTCTTTCTCTGATTTTCTTTCTCTTTCTTTTCTTAATTGATTTATAAATTATTATTAGAATAGTGTCAAGTTTGTTGATAGTGCTGTTGAAACAGATTATATAAACTATATAGATGATATAAATGATTTAATCTGTAATATTAATAATATCTACTTAATTGATAATATATCTATTACACTGATTATAATTTTGACTCAAGTTTAATCTTATTCTAATGATTATATAATACATCAATCTGATGATATTATTGATGAAGATATTATTTCTATTTTATTTAGTGCTGCTGTTAATCTACTCACTGCTGTCAATCTACTCACTGCTGTTAATCTATCTATTACTGTTAATCTATCTACTACTGCTAATCTATCACTGCTAATCTATTACTGCTGTCAATCTATCTACTATTATCAATCTATCTATTACTGTTAATCTATCTATCACTGTTAATCTATCTACTACTGTTAATTCATTGCTACTAATCTATTGCTGCTAATTTATTATTGTTAATCTATCACTGCTAATCTATCACTGCTAATCTATTACTGCTAATCTATTACTGTTAATTTATCACTGCTGCTAATCTATCTACTGCTGTCAATCTATCACTGCCAATCTATATAGAGTAAATCATGATCTCATTTGATCTCATTTTGTAAAATAAAATTAAATGGAATTGAAATTACTAATTTATTAGTAAAACATGATCTGAGACTAGATTTATAATATAAACAGTGTAAAGTGACTAATTTACTAAATACTATATGAGATCAGAATTAAGATATCTAATAATGGAACTGAGGAAAAATTTGGTCTCAGTCTCATACATGGTCACACAGTCAGTCTAAGTAGCTCAATATACACATATAGTTATTTGAAATAAAAGAGAAAAATGAATATATATATATAAGTTTCATAGTAATATATTATTAAAAGTATTTTCAAATGCAGATTTTTACACTTGATAATTATAAAGAATAATTAATTAAAAGCAACAATTAAAACAGTGAAAAAAGTAGTATATAAAATGAGATTATATATAAAAATTGTGATGCATCTGTTAATGATCATCTTGCGCAACTAACCTTATCACCCGTTCGCCCGCTCATGTGCCCACATGCGCCCATGAAAGTCCCCCTTCTCGCAACTCCGCCCCAGATGTTCTTCCACTCCGCGCTCCATGAGAGCACAACCTCTGGATATTCTTCCATTCCAATCCTTTTTCTATAAGAACCCTCTTGTATGATCTTCTCCTTGTGGTTCCTTTTTCTTTCTTTCCTTAATCAATTTGTAATCTGTGAGGAGATAGTGCTTAGACCATTGCAGTACTTGCAAGCAGTGCAAACAGTACAATCTGCAACCAAGATAGTGCCTAGTCAATCGGTAGCACGCTCGTTACAAAAATGTATAGTTATAAAAGATAAGTTTAAAAATGTTATTTTAATTATGAAATTGTAAATATACTCAATAACTTTATTTAAAATGTAAATATAATTAAATTATATTGAAAGGAAACTATTATTTCAATTTTATCAACTTTTAACTCTACCCTGCTGTAAGAAACCCGTACTAAGATTCCAACACTAGATCACTTTACAAGATGGCATTTCGGGACATGGGGCCATCAGCATCATATCGGGTTTGAAATCAAAGCATTATCATGCCACTTGCATCATATCAAGTTCGATCTGCCTGTGATACTGTGTGTATATAACTAGCAGCTAGCCCAAGCTTCTAGAGGTCAGTGGATTATTCTGAAATAATCTGACCTCTACATTCTACAACCTCGATATCTGATCATTCAATCTGAATCTCTTTCGATATATCACCGTATTATCTTCTATAGCTTGATCCTTGTAAAGTCCTAAGAACCTCTTGTGATATAAGCAGCGAGATCTTTCACCCGCCGCTTACAGATGGTTAAAAAAGTTGAAAAAAAATTAATAAATAATGAGATTTGATAAAAGTATAAAATAAAATTTGTATATAATAGTCAGGTCGGTTATATATAATGTTTTGAGCTTTTATACTCAGAAGCTTTGATGTCTTTGTTGCTTGCTGCGCCCTTTAGATAGTTACAATGAATCAACCTTTCACCTCCATTATTCGAAAAAAGAAGAAAAGAAAATAAAAGAATATCCAAAATTTTGCGATAATAAAAAATTATGAGGTGGAAATATATTAGTAGACTATATAATTGTAAACTGAAATTTTAAAAAGAAGATTTTTATTGCAATGTATAGGTATATAAGTAGATGAAGAATGTAACGGGCGTGCTATCAATTAAGCCAATGTTGCAGATTGTACCATTTGTACCATCTGCAACAGGTGTACAAACAGACCAAACACTGTTTCAATACAGATTACAAATTGATTAAGAAAAAAAAAGAGAAAAGAGAGCAGAAGAAAAGATTGTATAAAGAGAGTTCTTATAGAAAAGGAATCAGAATGAAGAAATATCAGAGATCACACTATGATGAAGCACAGAGTGAAAGAATGTTAAAGATTATATGAAGGAATTATTAGAGACTACACAATTGTGGAGTGGATTGTGAGGAGAGCGGGAGCATTCTGTGGGCATGTGTATGTATAAGTTTAACATCCCGGAGAAGGGCGGGCAGCGCCCGCGCTTCAGAAGCCTCCCAAAGGGCATGTGGGACATGCTATACTGAAGAGATTTCTACATGTATATACACAAGAAGAGAAACAGAATCCAGATGGCAACTCTTGAGAAGACTTAGCTCATTGAGCTGTGCATCCACTTCTGGCCCGATGTAGGGCCATTCATGGTGGGGCTATAGTGTGGCTCCTTGAGGGGCCACGTGGGCATGTGTGAGCATGTGAGAAGGTGAATGAGCAGTAAGGAGGTTTGTTGCGCAAGTCGACTACTAACAGGAGTTAACCCATCATAAAGTATTAAAGATTAATTGTGTAAGCTAATTAACTAACAAATACTACTAATTCATCATAAATAATATACAATAGTTGAAGTAAAATTAAAAAGTTTACTGTATAACTAGTGGACAAATGGAAAAGTATAATTTCAAATAGATATTTATTAAAGTATACTAAAATAAGAATATATAAGTATAAAATATAAATAAGATCATTAATTTATTGATTTAATTTTTTATTTACATTAAATTTAAAATTTATGAAAAAATATCCGTTTAAAATTGTTATAAATTTATTCAAATGATTTCACTATTTTATTGTATTGCTATAATGTTCTCTTTTACTAGTTTGAATGTGATAGCACGAAATACTTTAGTAAGTGCCAATTTTAATTAATTCTTCTTTGAGTAATTAAATTTCAATATCTATTTTGAACTTATGATTGACAAATAAGAATAATCAAAAAACAACTTTACAAGTTTTTGAAGTACGCAATCAACTACAAAGCTTACGTACCTCGGATAAGGCAGCTTTAAAATCTTTTGATGATAGTATCAGTCAAATACATAAAACCATCACCCCATTGAACTCTAAACAAAAATCATTTAAAGAATTTTCACATCATGATTTAAAAATATTGAGCCGCGCTGTTCAATGCGAGGAGCAATCATGTAACTTCAATCATGAATGTCTAAAATATGGTCCAGACTGTAGAAATTGCATCATGAATCAATGTTACAGATTGCTGTAAACTAGTGAGTGGAATTATATCTCTTTTCTACTTGATCTTAATCTGATCACACACTTTAAAAATACAACTTTGATTTTAAAAAAATAAAAAATTCAAATATAGATGAAAACAAGTAGAATAAAACTATAAATAAATAAATTAAAACAAAACTGATTCAAAATGAATTATAGATTTACATTTAAAGTATGCTAGTTTAAATAGATTAATTAATCATTAAAAATAACATAAATTATCACTTTAAAATTCTAGATTTTGAATATATATTGACTGATATCTTAAATGACTTAGCTGACTATATAATTACAGAGTGGAATTATAAAAAGAGGAGTGTTTTGTAGACATGTATGGGTATATTAAAGAGTGAATGAGTGGTAAAAGAGTTGATTTTGTAAATTAACTATTAACAGATATAATCTGTCATAGTATTTAAGAATTATAATAATTGAAAAATAGTATTAACTAGTCTGTGACTAATCTTTGACTAGTATATAATTAAATAACTATATATTGAATTTATATAGATACTAAAGGTAGTCTGCCCTCCGCATAGACTTGGCAAATGAATCTTTAAGTCCCAGGGCATGAAATGCATCTTTAATTGCTTTGGAAAGGTGAACAGCTCAGGCATAAGACTGTATAGCAAAAGCTTTATGAAACATACAGCTGAGCAGAATGGAGCAAAAAGTGCAAAGTCATATTAATATCACTGCTAGCTATCATCGATATATATCATCGCTAGCTATCATCATCGCTATATCATCGATATATATCGTCATCAATATATACCATTGGTAGATATCATTCATTCAAGCAGGTGAGCAGATAAATGGACAGATAGACAGCCGGATAGTCATCGAATAAGCCAGCATTGCCAGGTCGGTTGGTAACTAGATGGTGATGTTTATTCTTATAGAAATTGATTGAATATTGAGCAGTTATGTTGGTTGAAAGGTAGAGAGGTAGATAGATAGCTAGCTATCTAGCTAGCATTCTCAATTCTACCAGCAATTGGTCTGATATCGCGCAGATAGGTAGGCAGATACATAGGCGGATATGTAGACATCTATCTAGCATTCTATATTTCATCAGCAATCAATTAGATATCATTTGCAGTGAGGTGGACAGATGGGTGGGTAGATAACATTCTTAATTCTATTAGCAATCGATCATATATCGCGTAGGTAGATAGGTAAGTAGATAGATCGGTAGATAGGTAGGTAGATAGGCGGATAATTCAGAGGTAAAAAGAATAGATGGCATTGAAGCCAATTGCAGACTGATATTTCAAAAGTTAAGTCTTCACTGCAGATTTAAAAGTGGGAATTTTGAGCATCTTACTCAATCAAAGGTTCAGAAATCTGCTCTACATCAAGAAAATCATCAAAATTTAAGGCACTCTTTTGAACACATTGTCCTATCCAATCACTTCAGCCACAAAATGAAACAACTTTCAGTCCCCCCCAGAGCTTTGTATGATTCTTACGCTGTAGAGACATCGCTTCACTCCGTCTACTAAATATACTAACTATAGCTTACAAATCAGTAACTGATCAAATAGTAGTAAACAACTATTTTATCCCCTCGTCTGGGGGCGAGGCAACAATTAGCGTTGTGCCTGACCGCCTTTATATGGCCAATAGGCAAGCTGAATTATCGGCTTCCAGCCAGTAAGCAGTCATGAATTGGGGTGGCAGAAAAATACGCTAATTGTTGCCTCGCCCCACGAGGGGATAAAATATTTTCATTTATAATTTATATAGTTATACTTTTTAAATGAATTATTGTAATCTAAATCAAGATTTAAAGATCTCTATATTGAAGAAAGAATTATGATATTCATTTTTACTATCTATATTAATAAAAATGTATGAGAAGATAAATGTTCATTTTTGTTTTATCCTCGGACCTCTACTCCCTATTTTCGTCAAGAAATTGATTGGGTCAGATGACCTCAGATCCCCCGATTGCCCCGCGGCGCGGCGGTCCCAGGGCTCAGTCAGGCCTTTCCACCATTCTACGAACCTTGTACCCTGTTCATGACCCGGACCAATGGGTTTGTCGTGATTTTCACCCGAGAAATTGCCCCACACCGGGTGTGGGTTACGCCGTAGTTAGTTAGTTATACTACTAACGAAACTGAAACTACCAACCTGAATCGAGAGGAAACTACAAGGAGGTTTATTTACCCAGGCATGAGCATTCAAGACATATCTAGGTAACCTCTGATCAAAAAGATCACTCACAATTGACAGCTGCTGCTGTCGGTTCAAAAAGGTTTTGCATCGGCCTGGGAGGTTGAGTTAAACTAAAAAATTATTGACATAAAGGATATTCTTTGCTATTGATGAGGCAAACCAATCACTGGTGGTTGAAATTATCTCAATCGCAAGCAATCAACGATCCTTTAGTCTGTACACTCAGAACATGTTTATAGTTTAAATTCCTAGCGACATAAAACCGTTAATGGCGATGCCTGTCGTATTCAATGATAGGACAGCCCTCCGTACATTCAGCATGGTGTTGTAAACCCCTTCCTCAATTCGATACCCGGCCGCCCGAAATTATCCTTATTGACATCTGTGAACCGAAATAGGTGCCAAACTATAACATCTAGTCCAAACACTATGGAAAACCAAAAAATAAAAACCGCAAACCGCCCATGATATAACCCGCCCGGGGTGGCGATTCCTAGATATTCAAAGGCAACTATCCTAGATATCCAAGGTCCCCGCTCCCTCATTCTGGAGTTTTCCGAGAAATATTAACATGAAAATTCAACCCAATTGTTTGACTCATGTTATAACACTGTCTAGCCTGGTCACATTTGCTTTGGCGAGGAGAATGGAGGACATCGGATCTAATATTAGGTTGGCGTTCGACCGGTGGGACAGAGCAAGTAGTCCCCGACAATTCTGCCTCCCAAGAAGCGATCGGGATACAGGGGAATTCAAAATGGTGGTGTGGAACTGTAGAAACTGAGTTAGATTAACCCATTGAATTCTTTGAAGCTAGGCAAAGTAGTAATGTTGGGACACTATCTAGAGGAGATAGCAGACATCCATTTCTGTTCATCGCTTCTATATGCAAAAGATAAAAATCGTCAGTATGTCGGAAAACAGTGAATCGGGGAAGAAGGGATGCAGTAGTGAAAGCCACATACGAGTCAAATTGCAGCAGCATCCCCAGTACTGGAATGAGCTGCTTCTGGTAGTTCTTGTCCCTCTGCTCTAGGAACTGCAACAGAACATTCTTAAGGTACACGTAGTCAACCCCACCCACATCTGAGCCCTGAAGAGTTGCACTCCTACCCTGAGAATGAGGCGATACGAGTCCACTACTACGTGGCTGTTGCATATCAGAATCCAGTGATGACCGTGGTGATCGGCTAGAACCCGTATTGCTCGACTCGAACCCATACCGTTTGCTGGCTTTGGACACCTTTCCATCCTCTGTCAATGTCCTATTTGATTTGCGAAGTTTATCAAGCCGCCGGTTCGTTGCCTCGATGGAGCGGCGCAGTTCTGCATTCTCTTTCTCCAGCTCCCGTATCTGCCTCTCACCCTCGTCGAGGGTGTCTCGCAGGTGCGTCATCGTCGCATGAACGTCGCTAAGATCCCGTTTCGATCGCTCTGTTTCTACTTCAAGTTCACCCTGCCGCCGTTTCCACTCTTTCTGCGCATACTCTAGCTCTTCTTTGTCCTGTTCCACTCGCCGCAACGTACGCTCCATATCGCGAGTTCTCGTCCTAAGCTCTTCGATCTCTCTCGTCCGTTTGCGTCCAGCGAGGCTAGCTTCGTCTTCCGCCTGATCACGTTCTTCAATGGCTGCTTCTAAGCGCTCCTTAAATTCACGAACCTTAGCATCTGTCCTCATCTCAATGTCTGATAGTAGCCGTCGCATTGTTTCACACTCTCGAGTGCGCTCAGAGAAGAGGCGGTGAGCATCAGCGACTTCCTCCTCAAGACTGACGCAACGTTCACGAGCTTCCTTAACCTGCATGGCCATCTCAGACGCTTGGTCGCGCATGCTGTTCATCAAGCTTTGTGCACTAGCGTGCTGTGCAGTTTTCAATTGGAGTTCATCTCGTAAGCTTTCGATGTCTCTGTTAAGCTGTTCCGTGTGCTCCTCAACTTCCAGCAATCTCGTTCGCGATGACCTTAGCTCTTCCTGTGTCTTCGCAAGGGTTTTTGCTGTCTTCTCATTCGTCTCTATGGCCTCTTGCTTTTTCCCTTCAGAGTAGCGTAGATCGGATTGTGCAACCTCCAATGCTTGCTCTGCCTTAACTCGGCTAGCAATACCTTGAGTGACCCTTTGGTTCAGGGATTTTATTTCTGCTTCCTGCTCTCCAATCTTACCACTTAAGTTTTTCATTTCAGATCGAAGGTCTTCATGGCGCCTCTCCAAACGCTTTAGTTCGTTGGTTTTGTTCCTAAGGTCCTCTTTGGATGTTTTAAGTTCGGCTGATTCAGCCCGAAGATTCCTCAATTCAGGTTGAATTTTTCCGAGAGTTTCTCTTAAGATTGTCAAATCCTTGAACCGTGACGCGGCGAGTTGCTGAGCAGCGGAAAGGTCTGTTTGCAATGCCGTAGCTTTTATCTTCAACTCCTCAAATTCGACCGCCAGATCTTTGTGAGCATCCTCATTTTGACGGGAGCTGGAAGATACTTGTGTTCGTAGATCATGCAATTCCTTTTCTAATTCCTGGATGGTGTGGCCAAGGGTTTTCTTTTCTGTTAAGAGTTCTTTAACTTTCTCTCTGGCCTCGACACAACTCTGTCCAATATCACGAAGCCCATCACGTAAAGAATCAATCTCTTCTCGTAGTTCTTCTTCACCCTTAAGCTTAGAATCAAGTCTGCTAATGGCGGCTTCCTTCCCTGCGAGTTGTATTGTAAGATCCTCGATCATTTTCTCGAGTTCAGCGATGCCGTTGGAGGTTTTGGGTGAAGGAGGGGATTCCGTCTTTGGAATAATCGGAGGCTGAGGGGCTTCATCTGCACCGTCTTTTCCATCCTTCTTCTTCTTCCTCTTGCTTTTCTTCTTCCCCCCACCAGCCGCAGCAATGGTATTCTGACTAGCGACACTAGGCTGAGTGTTGCTCACGATCAAACTAATCCGGAATTCTTCGAAATCGGCAGTTTTGCCATCTAATATACGTTGCTTAGCAGTCTGCCATGCGTCATTGTCTTTGAAGCCTTCGTCAACAAAATCAACAATCCTCTGAGTTCCCTTCGCCTCAGAGTCTTTAGCAGCAACATCAGCCTTCAAAGAAAATATAGTACTTTCCGCATCTTTCAGCTGCGACTTCAAAGTTGTAACAATGCCCTGTAATATATTTAGTCGTCTTTCATCAGACTTTTTTTCCTGCTCTCCCACGGCTGCGTCGACACTTTGTTCGGCTTTCTTCTCACTAGCCTGGATCAATTTTTCAGATCTGTTACCCAACTGCGTTTTCAACTCCTCTATAGCAGCACTTGATCTCTCCACGTCCGTTTCAGCCACCGAAAGTTGAACTTTAAGAGTAGATATCTGATCTTCAAACATACTCCGTTGATTCTCCAAATCGAACTGAAATCGGTCATTTGCCTCTCTCAATACAGTTAGCTCTCGGGTAGCCGATTCCAAGCTCTGCGCCATACCCTCCGTCGACTCACGAGCAACAGACAAATCCCCTTTGAGGGTTTTCACCTCTGCTTTCAAAGTCTCGACTTCCTGCTGTCTTTTCTCCAATTCTGATTCTAAACGGGGTATCTCATTATCAAAGGAAAAAAACTCTTCACTTTCTTCAACGGGAGGAGGGGAGGTGACAGATATCGCCCTCGGAGAAAAGAGTGAGATCCCAGGAATAGATGCTATTGAGAGTGTTGGGGATTTCTGCGCATATTCCAAGGAGCTGGCTTCTGCAGACGCAGATGTGGGTTCGATCGTGGGTGGAGCCTTTCCACTTACTTTCTCACCTTGCGTAGGGCCTGTAACATGCGAGGAAATAAGGGTAACTGGCTCTTCTTGAGAATCACGAGAAGATTTCTCAACTTCTGTGAACTTTTTCTTATACTCATCCCTCTCAGTTGTAACGCGCTTAAGCTCGTCTAAGACAATGTCGCCTTTTAAATGGATCTGGTTGAGGTACTCTATCAAAGCTCGAGGGTCGTTTATAGACGTTAGAGGAGTATTCTCGCGCAGTGTTGCCTCAAAAGGTTCGATGGACAGTACTCGAGCCTGGGCAATTCGGTACGCCTTTAATAATTCTATAGAGGGAAGTTTAGCCCAAGCAAGAAAAACACTGGCAATTCACACCCACCTTGATATCTCCCTTCTAACTTGTCAAGCCTCCGTAACTTCACCCTCACTTCGGTTGAGAGATCCATCTGTGGAGGTTCTTCCAGTGGGGCAGTAGCCCCCCGTCCGAAATCTATTCTACTTTCCTTCGTCCTCTCCCTGCCACTTTCCCTGTCAGTAGTGATTCCAGCACTTCCGCCTCGTCCAGTCTCAGTCATTTGAACAGGAGTGCTGTTTCTAGTTGATGAGTCATCATCTCCGACAATAAAATCCGGATCGAATTCAGTAGTATCGCGGCCCTTCGCGGTAGCACTATTATGTCGTTTTAACCTTGTAGAACGGGAATCCGCTTGTGCATGCGTTCCCAGGACGTTCGAGTTGGATCGGGAATGGGAATTGGACTCTTGGGCTGCTTTCTGGCGGGCTTGCTCCTCTGCTATGCGAGAATCAATGGCACCCTTAATCCGCTATTTTGTCGAATGTGATCAGAACAGGTGTTGTCTTTCGGTGTGGGGATTTCTGATGGTCACGTTAGGTGGAACTTACCTGGAACATTGCCGTCGTAAATTGTGGAGTTCATATATCGATCAGAGGCGGGCGATCCGTGAGGATTTTGAATTCGAAACCTTCGAGAAAGTGAGATAGCAAGAGTGAGCTTCCAGCCTGTGGCTGAGTAAGCGCAAATTGGTCGTCTGAGACCAGGATGGAGTTGCACTGCACTGCTTGGACACTTAGGGTTAGGGACTAGCCCACAGCACAAGCTTCAAAGGAGGAAGGGAGGAGCTGCGAAACAGACAATGACATGCAAATATTTCTAAAAGATCATAAATTCAAATCACCTCAACCCCAAAAAATTGCATTTATCGTGGAATTCAATCTTAGTTATAACAGCTTCATAGCAATCTCAGATAACTACAGTTAGTTATATATATATATATATTGATTAGATCTGCCTTGGTAAAAAATTAACATAGTCATGAAGGAAGGAAAAGAGAAAACCCATGTAAATATGGCCTTCCATAGAAACACTACGGCGGACGTTATCAGATTCAAGGTACGGGCATCACCATACCTTCAAAGCCAGCTTCATTCCCACAAAACTTCCACCCCAAATCCTCACCAGAATAGGCGGGATTTTAACATCATCAAACTTCTCTCAGTCATGTGCTAACTTCCTAGGCAAACGCTTTATCCAATTCAACCACTCTTGCTCTTGCACAACCCTATGTCTCCGAATTTTAACCCCGCTGTTGGGTCCGCAGGTGCTCCACACACGCATCCATATTCCCAAATAGAGACCCCAGCTTCTGATACTCGGAAGAGCAGTAGATGCATCTATGATTTCATGTCCACCAGTACGTGGTCGGTAAAACTTCTCATGTGCTCCTGTTGTTTCGAGAAGGATGCTCAGCAGTAACCGATGCCTGTCCCTTGGTGAACGCGGACTCCCTTGTCAAATGAGCGGGATCGTTAGTCCAGGCTTTTTGGCGTACGAGGAATTACTCGCGTAACTGCTTGTGTGAGAAAAACTATCAGAAGATGCGGTCATGGGCCCTCCGAAGTTGTAGTTCGTAGGTTTCCAGAAAAGGCCTCCGAGAAGATTCTCTACGGCCGTTGACCGGCTAGTATGACTTTTCCTACGCCGCTGTATATTTTTCCAGCCTTCCCTGTAAAACGCGGAATCTTCGGTTCTCTTCGTCGGCTTAACCAAGAGGGCCAGTCTAGTTTTCTGCGATGGAGGTAATTGTGCTGGAAGGCACACACCTGGGCGGGGATGGCGATCTTCCCAGTTCCGGCAAGAGGGGAGGTTTCACTGTCGACGCGGAATCCAGGTGTGAAGAAGGCAAAGCACATTCGATAGTGGAGAGGATTGCAGCATCATAACTAGGGTTCTCGATGCAATTCTAAGCGTACTCCTCGCCTACGTGCTCCGCTGGTTATTTTGCGAGTCGTATTGTGCCTCTGGGGGATCCTGCTCGAACCCTAGAGGTCTTCGTTCGGTAGGAAAACTACGGGGACCCAGCGCCTGCGGAGCTGTTAAGCTAGGCCTATATAACAGCTCACCACTAGACTCCCTTATTGTCGGAATTGAGGATTGAGTCTCATTGTTTCTGTGGTTGGAAATTGGGCTCCCGCGGTACAGATGCCAAATTCCGTCCAACGCTTCGGTTTCGTTGGTTGGGAGCTCAACGGTCACTTTCGGCAAGTAGTGCGGTGAATTCCTGTGGGCGAAAACTCCAAAGCTTCTTTCCGTAGATATTGGGCTGACGACCTTGCCTGCAGTAAACAGACTCTCCGATTTCATACGCAATGACAAGGTTGTGGCAGTATGACTGCTCGCAACTCTGGAAAATACGCTTCCGGCCGTAGAAAGTGGTGAAAATTCCTGATCAGTCAAGTCACCATTTGCAGGCATTTCCACAGTTCCAGGTGGGAGTGACGCAGAGTTCAACCCTCTAGACATTTGAACGCCGGGGGCCAGACGTTCACCCAGCCGACCCAAGCAGAGTATGGAGTCGACACGACCGCCGTCCGAAGAAGTCTGAAAGCTGCCATAGTCGAGTTCGAGATTGTCCATAAATGCCTGCTGCAGGCCGACCAGGAGGGTCGCCTGCAGGTTGATCAAAATAGATTTCATCTCTTCCTGAGAAGTTTCGTCCCCGTACACATACTGTTGACCAATGCGCTTGACGCCGCAATCATACTGGCCCTGGACTATCGGGGGTCCAAGGGCAAGCGAGATTTCCAAGCCCACCAGGGCATCCTCAGATAATGGTCGCTTGTTGGACCGCTTAATGCGCTCTACCAAATTTGTGGCATTCAGATAAGTAGTCACAACTGGATTAGGCTTGTCAGCATCAAAATAAATTGGTTGAATCGATCAACTCGAAGACGACAAATAGCAAAGGAGCGAGTTTGTAGTTGAGATATAGCGTGAGGAGTGCAGGACAAAGAAATAACGGGAGCCTATACTTTCTGATATGCAATCCACTAGAGGAGTTCCCTCGGGCCTCGACACCACTTGCCGTACCATCACATCTCTTGTCATGTCTTGCTTACGGGTCAAATTGCGTGACCGCTACGGGTTGATGAAGCGGGGTGTGCTTCGAAAAAACGCGGTTTGAGATCTCCGTCTTGTAGAAGAACGCACCCTCGATGGGAATGTAGAAGGAGAAAACAATGGAAATGAGCACGCAGCAGACCCAGCGGTGGACGAAAAATCTTGGAGGACTATTGTTAAAGCGTAAAAAACATGCCGAAAATACGTCGCGCAAAACACCAACTTGCCACAAGTTCAGGCGGGTTGGTGCCTCAACTAATTCTCAATCGAAGCCAACTAGTGTAGGCGGATTATTGCAAGCGAATTAGGGTGTAGGACAACAGGTGAACTCAACAGTCAGAAACTCGTGGGTTAACAGCAGCTCTTATTTCGTTCTTCTTGTAGCTGCACCAACAAGGGGTGGAAACAGGGAGAAGCCAAAAACATTTCATTCCGCAACTTAGATAACTACTCCGTCGTGGTGGAGGTGGGTTAATGTTTGGCAGCCTTGTCCTACAAGGAAGCTTACTTCCTAGTAGCTCTTGACTATCCCTTTTGGTTAACTTAATGCTGCTGTCCGCTTTGTGGGAGGTTCATTGGTCTTTGATTTTCATTGTTAAGTCATTCTCACACAAACTTACTAGTATTTATTTATATTCTCTACTATGCATTGCTATTAGTTGTAAGGTTCATCAAAACCACTGGAGAAGAATGACCCACAGGAGTAGGAACTAGGTTGATGCCCCATGCAATCCCTGACCTCTGATTGTGTGGTCAGAGGTGTGGCACATATGTCCTTGCTAAACTCTATAGATTTAAATGGGAAATCTCAATACTGGAGCTCAAATGAATCCAGTCCTCACAGCATAAATTATGAGGCCTTGATGTGTAAGTGATCAGTCAGTCTTTAGTAGATCATGAATCCCTACACCTCTATCAACCGTTTAGAGGCCTGTTACATACTTTATGAAATAAATTCTGTTGCATGCAAGGGCGTATGCTAGACTCACCTGCTCATTCAATCATTCTCATTAAATGCTATTGTTCATCTCTCAATGTCTCTGCGGTTACACTGACTGGAGCATTAGACTGTTTTGCATCACAATCTTTCATTATCTTGAAATATGAAGATGTTGGAGTCGCAGTATTAGATTGCCCAGTTTCTTTGATTCTTATAACCAACCACAAAGAAAGTTATTATATTTTAACTTGCAAAATGACATCGTCATAAATTCATGTAGGGGACTCACATTGTCTACAGCTTGAACCGTCAATTACTATGTAGACTTATTCAACCACCCACCCAACGCTGGATTTTCCCATGCAAACTGTCATAAATTTGATACTTATATATGTCAACCACAATTATTATAATAAATTTATAAGTGATTATTGAATATATATCTTTTAAGATGTTTACTTTTCTATCAGACTATATTATATAATATGTATTATATAGTTAGTTATGTAAAAATTGAGTAACTATATATTGTGATGATAATACAGTAATCTAAATATCAATCTGTATATGTAATTTATGAGTAAAAGCATAAGATAACAGACTGTAGCTACAGTATATTGATAATTTTAAAATCTAAACTGTTTATTTATTAATACAAATATTTGAATGGGTAAATTACATATCATATACTATTCCAATACAGTGGGTGTTGAGATATCAGTAGATGACCGTCATAAATTTTATATGGAAAATCGCGGCCGTGGAGTGGAAGCGGGAGTTGAGTCGTTGACTGCGTTATCAACTGAAAATCTCATTACCTACTGAGTATATCATTAAGCTCTTGCTTGAACCAGTTGGCAATGTTAGGGGTGCGCCCTGGACCCCATTCCACCAGATTGTGTGTTAGTTTTTTATTTTCCTTCTCTCTCTCTTCCTTTTGGTTCATTTTAACTTATCTTTATGTACTCCGTAAGCTGCCGATAAAACCCAATCGGATCTTCATCGGCTTCAGTGGATGAGGAGTGATTGCATCATTGGTTGATTGACTAGGTCTACGTGACATTCTGCCCAACAAGCTAGAGACCTTTGATTCACACGCTGTCTAAAACTAAAAGAAAATAAATAAAGATCATGGGGAAGCAATGCAGCCGTCGAATACATCAAGATATATATAAATATATAAACCGAAGAACAAGAAAAGGAGAGAGATGGTCTAGACAAAACACCGCCCATGACATATGATCCACAGCCGTATCCCAGCCAGTCCCACAGACCCATTCATTATAATATACTAATTATCGTCTCGAGAAATTCGCAATGCTCCATAAAAACGCGGACACGCCTCCCTCTAATCAACCATGAGCGAAAGGCTAAAAAAAAAAAAAAAAAAAAAAAAAAAAAAGACGAAAAAATGCCAGAGAGCAAAGGAGTTTAAGACAGCTGAAAAGGTAGAGTAACAAATAAATAACACAAATAACATAAAAAGGAAAGGAAAGGGAATAAAAGGAAAAGATACTAGCAATATATAGTTTATAGAAATACAAATGAAACATAATGAAAATTGATGAAACACAGCGAAAAGAGGGGGGGAAATGTTGCACATTCGAATCCGGAAGACTCCCAGTGTAAATGCACGGTTGAATTTTGGGAAGGCGAGTGGGGATCCTGCGTTTTCCGGTTTTAACGGGCCGGCGTTAAAACGATGTGGTGGAGAATAAGGGAAGCGGGAGGAAGGTATATTTTCATCCTTTGATGCACTAATAAAGATGGTTGAAAGAAAGCTGCAGCAAGGGGAGGAATATAAGGAATAGAGTACAGCCTTGAGTTAATGGATGGGAAAGAGTGCTAAAAAAAAATTAAAAAAAAAAATAACAATAACAATAACAATAACAATAATTACCACCAAGTCCTCAGCAGCACCTCGCCTGCCGAGTCTGAGTCGACCCGACCGGTACGTCGACAAGTTCCTCGCCCAGCACCAGACCAGGGGGAAACCCGAGCCAACTCCGTCTTTTATCTGCTGTCCCGCCGCGCAAGCTACTGTTCCCATCAGGCACGGCTCCGGGAGTGTGCGAGGGAACTCTCTCCGAGCCGCCCGACCCACCCCGATGGCCTGTGTCTGCGTCTACCATTTTATTCCGCTGCTCGACAAGCTTGCGGGTGATGACACGGAAGACCTCCTCGATCCCCTCGCCGTCCTTGGCGCTGATCTCGTGGCAGCAGTCCCAACCAATATCCTGGCCCCAGAAGCCGCTACTTCGCTTGCTCTCTGCACCTGGGTTGTAGATTGGGTTTGAGGTTCCGAAGGCGGAACTGCTGGTGATGCCCAGGCCGGAGCTGGGAGGTGGGGTGGACGCTTGGGACGGGTAAAGTTGTTCCGCAACGTACGCGATGGTGCGTTCAAAGGGGACCTGACGTAGGTTAGGGTCATCCGCTACGATATCCGATTTGGTGCCCACGACGTGGATGACGATGGGGAAGTCTTCACCCAGGTTCTGTTTCAGCTCAACTAGCCAGCCGGTCATTTCCTGAAAGCTACTCTCGTCTGTGATGTCGTAACATAGCAGGCCGGCGTTAGCCCCCCGGTAATAGAGGCGGGAGATACTGCGGAAACGTTCCTGGCCGGCGGTGTCCCAGATCTGCAGACGGACGAGAGTGTCCGAGGTTGTGTCGAGGACGCGTTTAGTGACGAAGGAGGCGCCGACCGTGGAAGTGGTTGTAGCCGGATTAAAAGCATTTCTCACATAACGTTGGACGAGGGATGTCTTCCCAACACCTATGAAATAAGGAAGGAGATGTGAACAGAGAGAAGCTATGCTAGGTACAGACGCATACTTTATTCAGGAGATTACCTTGGGCACCCAGGACAACGATCTTCGCCTCGAGACTGGAGCTCATAGCGAAGGCGGAATGCAGCAGAATGTGTGCATGGCCTACGAGAGTGTGGTGAGAGTGGGTTTATCTGAGGATATACAACTGCGTTGGAAGGGTTCGAGTCGGACGAGATTCTACTTGGGAAACAAAGAAACTCCGCGTCAAGGGATAATGAAGTGAATAAGTGTCTTCTTCGCGGTGTGGTATCTGTGGTGAGTAACTGACATCTACCGAGCGGAGCAGAGGGGAAGAGACAGGAGTCATGTAGAGCAGGCAGATAGGTTGAGGGAATGATCTCCGCAGTGGAAGCAAGGCTGAGACGGCGAGCGTGACCGTCCAGAACCAGGTCAGCAGAGGCGCTCGCCCAACACGTGAAGGAAGAGTCTGGATTAGTGACAATGGTGGTGGTGGTGTGTGTGTCAATCAGTCACTCAGCATTTATCCGCGTATTGTCCATCCGGACATGCCTATGCGCAGGCCGTCAATCTGGATGTCTTGGATGTCTTGGATGTCGAGATAGAGAGATGGATCTGGTGTATTGTGCGACGTCCACGGGTGGTTACACGCAGCAGCAAAGGATAAATGTTTCTCCTTGGGGTGCATTCCTCCGAACCAACCTCGGTAAGTTAACTAGCGGTAATCTATTCTGTAAGGTGATTTGGTGATAGATTACCACTAGTTTAAAGATGACGTCGTTACCTAAGCACTGGCAGAAAACCCGAGATATTTTCCACGTTCTTCATGTTTGCACCCGCGCGGATCTCTTCCTGCAGATCGATGGGGAATGGATTTCTGGGAGTCAAGTCGGCCGAGAAAGCAGTTGCGCGCATTTTGCCTCGGTGGATCAAGCGGGAGCAATACTGTATGTTGAAAGGAGACCGACTATATCATCATGATAGTGATACATGCATTGATCGTCATCGAACAAACGGTTGTTAGTTTCCGTTCAATTGAGTTTAATCCCTCAAGTCTGGTAAGTCAAAGTACCCATTCTCCACATCTGCGCAGCGGACATTTTACTCCTGAGCCTAAATATCTCGCACGAGAACATCTCAACTACTTTCTTTGACTCCTTAAATTAGTGAATCTCCTGGCTTTCGTTTCGTCAAATTCTCGGTTATCAGTGCTACCAGCATCTTCATCATACCTTCCAGCAACTCTCATCCTAGATCCGCATCTTCCCACGTCCCAGTCATCCACCGCTGCAATGCCGTCCGACGAAGAGGTCGGGGGAAAACTTCTTACAGGCCCAGAGATACAAAAACACAACTCCAAGAACTCCTGTTGGATCATCGTCCATGGAAAAGCATTCGATGTCACGGAATTCCTCCCTGGTATATAGCAACAAAACCAACCCACCCCGATCCACCTCACTAATTTATTTTACGCATTTTTTTGTACATGAACAGTCCATGCTAATACCAATAAAGAACACCCCGGCGGCCAGGATATCATTCTAAAGTATGCCGGGAAAGATGCAACCGACGAATTCGAGCCCATCCATCCCCCCGACACCCTCGACAAATACCTCGATTCTTCGAAACATCTGGGCCCAGTAGCTATGGACACCGTCATGCACGAGGATAAAGCTGTCGATCCCGAGGAGGAAGAGCGCCAATTCCGAATCCAGCACATGCCTCCGTTAGAGCAGTGTTATAACCTCCTAGATTTTGAAGCTGTGGCCCGTCGCATTATGAAGAAGACAGCCTGGGCTTATTACTCCAGTGGCGCAGATGATGAAATGGTACGTTTCTCTCTTTCCATAAATTCATATTCAATATAAGAGAGAGAGAGAGAGAGAGTTAATACATCCCTGAACTAGACCCTCCGCGAAAACCACTCCGCCTTCCACAAAGTCTGGTTCCGCCCGCGCATCCTTGTCAACGTCCAAAACGTAGACATCTCCACCACAATGTTGGGCTCTCCTACTTCCGTCCCCTTCTACGTCACCGCCACCGCCCTGGGAAAACTTGGTCATCCGGAAGGTGAAGTCTGTCTCACCCGCGCCGCAAACACCCACAATGTCATCCAAATGATCCCCACCCTGGCTTCCTGTTCCTTCGACGAGATCGTTGACGCCCGCGGCCCAGACCAGGTCCAATGGTTGCAACTATACGTCAACAAGGACCGCAACATCACCAAGCGCATCGTCCAGCACGCCCAACAACGTGGCTGCAAAGCGCTCTTCATCACCGTCGACGCACCCCAGCTCGGTCGCCGTGAGAAAGACATGCGCTCTAAGTTCTCAGACCGCGGGTCCGCGGTGCAAGCAGCAGATGGGAAATCAGAGTCCTCCATGGATCGCTCGCAGGGTGCCGCCCGCGCAATCTCCTCCTTCATTGACCCATCGCTGAGCTGGAAAGATATCCCCTGGTTCCAATCCATCACCGACATGCCCATTGTCCTCAAGGGTGTGCAGCGGGTCGATGACGTCCTCCGCGCGGTGCAAATGGGGATCCCCGCTGTTGTGCTGTCAAACCATGGCGGCAGGCAGCTGGAATTTGCGCCCTCGGCCATCGAACTGCTGGCGGAGGTCATGCCTGAGCTACGTAGGCGTGGGTGGCAAAGTCGTATCGAGGTGTATATTGATGGTGGCGTGCGGCGGGGGACGGATATCCTTAAAGCGCTATGCCTGGGTGCGAAGGGGGTGGGCATCGGGCGGCCGTTCCTGTATGCGATGAGCGCGTATGGGGTGCCTGGCGTCGAGCGGGCTATGCAGCTGTTGAAAGATGAGACGGTTATGAATATGCGGCTGATCGGATGTTCGAATATTGGCCAGTTGTGTCCAGACTTGGTTGATGCCAGGGGCCTAGCGGTGAAGACTGTGCCAAATCCGGTGGATTCGCTGGGGTTGGCGGTTTATGATCCGCTCGGGTTACCAACAAATAGACTGCCGGCGCCGGCGGCAAAGTCGAGGCTGTGATTTTATGTTTTAGTTTTTATAGTTTTGAAATTCGGTCTGGGATATATTTATGGTCATGATGATGCTGGTGTTGAACCTTGGATCCTTATACCATCGCTGCGCATATATTTCATTTTGCGAGTTGTAAATACATGCACATGCTCCGTCATTTTTGATGGAGTTGTATATATCAGGCTCATCTAGTCTTCCTCCCACTTCCCCGATTCTCCCGGCCTAATTCTTCCAATATATATATAATCTAATCCCCTATATCTTAATCACAGTCGCCCCCCTTAATACCTTCCCACTCCCATCCAAACAAGCGGCATTAACTATCCACCCTTCCCGTCCCAACCCCAACCCCATGGCCCTTCCGCCCTCCCCAACACTGCCCCACAGCCTCCCCACAACTACCGCCTTAAGACCTTCCCAAACAACCCTCCACGCCATGGCCCACACCCCACCCACCCCGCACAAATCTCTCCACCACCCGCCCCCTCTCACAAAGCTCCCAATTCCGCTCCCACGCTCCCATAATAGCCCCTGCTCCGACCGCACCGCACATAGCGCCTCCCATGCCTCCTGCACACGGTCGTAGTAAGCCCTGTCCACACCGCGGCCCACATGCACGTGGCCGCAGACATGTAGAAGCGGGCGGACACGCCAGATTGCGCGGAGAACAAAGGGACAGCCGACGGAGTAGGGGTAATTGTCGAGATGGTAGGCGGGAGGCGTGTGGGTGACTAAGATGTCGGTGTTGTGGGGGATGGGGATGGGGTATGGGTAAGCGTGGAAGTCGCTGATCCCAGATGTGGCAGCAGCAGCAGTAGTAGTGGTAGTGGGATCAAGGGAGGGGGGATATTGGAAGGCGTGCACTGAATCCGGTGAAGGGTCCAGCTGTGGGATTTGCGGGGCGCCGTGAATCGTCAGCGTCCGAGATGGGGCATCGGCACTTGTCGTAGAGTGGCTAGATCTGCCACTATCAGCGGAAGCGGGAGACGGAAACGTGAGGGTCAAGCTGCTGTTCTGCAGGTAATGGATAGAGCCCCAATCGATGGCCTGCGCGTCGCCATCACCAGTCCCATCCTCCGCATTGCACGAGGAAATAAAGCCCCGAACACCCGTATCTAACCACCCGTCATGATTCCCAGCCACAACCACCTTCTGAGCATGCGGTAGCGTCTTCAGCCAATCCACCGCCAACTGAATATCCGCCCGCGTCCCGCTGTTCGTCAAATCTCCCGCGTGAATCAGCAGGTCTCCATCCGGCACGCTAGGCAAGTGATGGTCGTGAGTGTCAGAAATGCAAACGACGCGGATGGGGCGTTGGGAGGGGGTGCGGGTGCATGGGGCCGGGCGGAGGTTGAGGAGGAGAGCGTGTAGCGGGCGGAGGACGAATAGGAGAGGGGAGGCGAGGAGGTGGGCTGCAAGCGGCGGGGGATCAAAGGGGCTCATTAATGCAGCGGGGAGATCCGTGGGGTTTTAGCAGCTATGGCGATGGCCGTTTACAATGGCATGCTTCAGGTATTTTGTCGGACAGGACCATTATGACTGTTCTCTTCTGCACTGGGAGGGAAAATTATTTGGTTCAAGCTATTCAATAATAACTCCGAGGTCAGACCCGACAAATCTCAAACTTAGCTATATTTAATCATGAACTTCTATATTTAAACCCTTCGGAAACACATGCGGCCTCGAAAAAGAAAGGAAAGGAAAGAGGAGAAAAGAGAGAGAAAAGAAAAAGAACTCCAAGTCAAGCTCTAAGATCCACAGCGCATAACGACTATGTCACAACAAGCCGCCGTCCAACGACGGCTATCTTGGAAATACTGAATAGGCGATGGAAGAGGTGAGATTTCCAGAATTCGACTGGACTGTTGCAAAAATAGAAAAACGCTCCAATGCAATGAACATTATGTGGCATACGAATAAAGCCAAAACAAGCCATCTCGATTGCTCTTCAATAATCGGGGGAGACACGCTTCCCCTTGCGAATGCATTCGCCCAGACGGAAAGCACCAAAAATCCCTATCGGCAGCTTTGAATATGCTACAGTCGACTAAATCGCAGAAATTCAAACAATGGGGAAGCCATTCTTAAATGCCGGTGCGATCCTCAGCAGCACGAACGTGATATCAAAGGGACGTCCAAGAGGCCTGCCCCTGTTCTCGCGATTCCTCCTCAAGAGCTAGCTTGATGATACACGAATATGTTTGGTTCAAATATCTCATTTGAAGTCCTCGGATCAGACTTTAAGGCTGCGCAACAGAGAATAGAGAACATGAAGTTTCTTGTATCAAACATGTTCTACCAGCCAAGGTGAAAGCAGAAGGCTGGGAGATGATTAGGGTTGAAATCGACATGGACTTGAGACTTTCCCCCCATCTACAGAAATGCATACGTCAATGGTTCATGGAGCGAGGGAGGGAGGGAGGTGGGGAAAGAGGACGCTGGGATATCCATCCTGTTCAATATACGGAATACATCGGCTTTTTATTCGCAATCCTCTTTCGCCAGAATGAGAATCGAGGATTGCCGCCACAGGCCGGGATACATTAACGTGGACTCCGTGCAGAGTACTCCGTACTGAGCACAGGGTTTTCCGTACTATCATCATGTGTCCCTTTAGCCCACTTTCCCCGTGATGAGGCCTATGATAGACAAGTGCGCACGGGGATAGAGGAACGATAGATCGCACGGGGATAGAGGAACGATAGATCACACTATTCTTTAATTTTATCCTTTACGCCTTAGCGCCTGCGTCTCTTTGCTGGATATGGATGAGGATCTGGAGGGCTTGCAGCCGAATGCCACTAACGAGGGCGACGAGGAATAAATAGGATTGCGAGCTGGGCTGGGCAAATTCGCCGTGGAGAGAGCCTGGCGCCCGCCCGGCAGTGACCAATCAGTTTATTTTTCAAGAGCAGCATCAAAGAGAACCGCTTATGTGGTGTGCATCACTGAGAGATGAGAGCCGGTATCATCCAGGATTCTGTTTTGTAGACGAGAGTAGTTATAGGAAAGCTATTATATATGTTCGGACATATTTATATGTTTTAACTTCTCACGACTACCCACTAATGAACTTTTTATTATTTATTTATTTATTTATTTATCATTCATCCGTTTTAACCTCCTTTGCCTTTTCTCCCTCAAGCGCTTCCCTAAGTACCAGGTACCCCGCAATGCCTACCGTGGACAGTGCTCCGCCAAGGTAGACAGTACCTCGCTACATCATTGCTGTTTATCCCTCAGCACCAAAGTCTGCTCTCAACAGTCAATTACTGTCAGCTCATCTTCTTCATTCCCTCCTCGCCTCCTTTTGCTCAAGAGGTTGGATGGATTCCTCTAATCGCCTCTTTTTCTTCATCGTAGGCAAGAACTCGAGTAAAATAACGCTGACAGCATCGTGGTGGTTAGCGGGCTTTCATTGGCTGTTGTCGCTGCTTTCAACCCCCCCTCCAAACCCACCCCATCGTATCCTCACCCTCGTCCTCGCTCCAACGCCAACCTCCCTCTTCCTCTCCCTCCCGAGGTCGTCCATCCGCATATCCTAACACCGTGTTAGATCCTAGTACCCTTCTGCACCATTCCGTCGTTGCTCCGCTGAGCTGACTTGACTCCTAGCCGTCGTGCCCCTTAGGGCTCTTTTGCTTTTTCCGATTTTGCCTCTTGGGTCCCTCCAACAGCCAGCTAGCCTGCCTGCCCGCTGGACACCACACACCTTGCCTTGCCTCTCGTGCAATAATACATCTGGACCATCAACCTCCAATCCCCCAATACCAACCATACTACCAACACTTTTACCCATATTTCCTAAACCGCCACCAGGAGGGACGGGCCATAGCTGAGGTTACTCGCTCCCGGCTCGCAACCTGGCCCCCCAAACCTTCCCTCACAGGTAGACGATGAATGGGGATGATATAAAGAGAGCTGCAATCATCAAGGCAAAACAAATGGCTAGCAGCGCGGTCAACTCGAACGACGCTACCAACGGGAACAACGCTGGCAAGAAGCGAAGGAAGGGCACTGATCTCAGGCCCATCGTCACCAACGATTCGATTCCATCAGTCGTGACTGTTGAGTCCATTCCAGCCTCCACCATGCCGACGCCGTCCGCTAAACATCAAGGGTTAGTGTATATCACTATACCATTCTATATCAATATGTTTTATTTATATGCATTTTCTTGACTAAAATCTTCTTTGCAGGCCT